>NC_090259.1:47846539-47919039 GCF_037325665.1 Littorina saxatilis
TGCAACAACTCGTCAATGTCCCCAGGCATTTCATAGCACACTTTCCCTCATAAAACTCTGAGTCTCTTGTGGAAATGGAAGAGATGTGTGCAGCACAGGCGTGCAGATTTCAAAGTGTAGGTATGTTACAAAGTGCGCACGCAGCTCAATTTTTGACGTCATTGAAAATGGCCCCCCATTTTCTGATCACTCACACTGGCTCAGTTTTGGGGTCCTCTTTTCTATTCTTTTCCAAATTTACATCACATGGGCACCCTGTCGAAGACGTAGAGCACATTCTTGACTTTAAGATTGAGAAAGATGGCGAGTCCAACACTGTCGAGCTCGCCGGCCAGAATATCGGGCGAAGAAGACACACAAGAGGTACTTTTATAAAACAATTTATAGCCTTTGAACTCTTATGAGACCCCTCTGAACAGTTAGTTTGACCATTTTCCTGCTGTTTCCCAAAGTTTCAAGTCGATAAAGCGATGCGAAGTACCTTTTAACGGATGCGCCGCTTTGCGCCCGGATTGTCACCATCCAACATGGCGGTCGGTAAAGTTCGTCTGCTCTCAGTTTCATACTAACTTACTAAAAAAAATTTAAAAAAAATTATTTATTATTTTTTCAATAGTTGTTTAATAGAGCTCTGAACCTTTCTTTTGATACCAAATTGAACAATATTGATAAACAAATGTGTGGGTTACAGTTAATTTTAGCTGAAAAATGTCAAAAATGGTTTCAATTTATCCTCTTTGCCTCTATTACGAATTTTATTACTTTAAAAATTCATAACTCGGGTTACACTTATCCAATCTCAAAGTTATATATATATACCATTGGAATGCTGATTTTCTGCTCTTTCAAGTGATATAGATCAAAATGTTAAATGAAGATTTTGAATTTTTTTGTAACATACCTACACAGTGTCGGGCACTTTCTCGACACAGATTTCGCCATTTTTCTGCAGCACAAACGTTGACGTTTCATCCCTGAAACAAATGTTTTGACCACTGGCAGTGTCTTCCCTTCATAAAAGTCCGGAGAGGGCAGTATTACGCGAGTCTGGTACAGTCGACGAGCCATCGAAACTCCGAGGCGACATACGAACAGCGGATTATCTCACAAGAAGGAATGCGTTGAAGGTCAGAGTACATGCTTTTATTTTCATGCATACACGTAAACAATGTTTTGCTGCGCAGCGAATACGAATTGGTGCAGAACAGTGTGTCTGGGTCCAGCTGATATTCGCTGGAGTACAGATGCGCCACAGGCTAGATCTACAGAGTTACAGAACGGTCTGAGCTGAGCTAAGAATAAGAGTAAAAAGTAGTCAGGGTTGTGGACACGTAAGACAATGCGTGTGTCACGTTATCTATTCTATTCAGTCGCAAACTATCCCCTGATATCAATTCATGAAATTGGCAGTGTTTGCTGGAATCATGGTTTAATGCTATTCTTACCAGATCTAAACTTTTGGCGGATGTGCAACCGGTAAGGTAAACAGACACCTGCATGCTAGAGACAAGAAGATTACGAATTGTGCAGGGAATTAATCTTTCTGCATTGACTGAGACTTCCAGAGGGTGTCTAAATGTTCAGTGTACTGTATAGATCAGAAGCATACTTTCGAATTGATTTATACTCACACTCATTTTCTCTCTTCTTTTACTTCCAGACCTTTCATCATCACTCACGGCCACTGGTCAGAACAGGCCACTAGACACTGACACCGTGACCATTCCGGATTTCCCGGTTCTCCGTGATCACAACGCAACTGTTGACCAATCCTGTTCCTACCGTCCAGAATCACAACAGGAGAAAACCAACGTGCCATTCATCGTAAGATTTTTGTTTTGTTTTGAAAATTAGTGCCTTATTCTAGCTTTGCAAAAAACGAGAAAGTGTCTTTGACAGATACCATCCAAATAATACATTATGAGTACAAGTTCATGTTTACTCATGTTAATCGTTTATGCTTTCTGTGCTGAGCGACATATGGATTGAATTTCTTTCGTAACTCACCTCCCGTCAACCTGCAAAACTATATTTGTCGAAGTAGTTTCAAATAAAGTTAGTATGCTTCCGAATAAAACATAAAAAAAGGTTATTTTCTGAAATGTTTAATTATAGACCAAAACAAAACATTCACGAGTATGTTGTTGACCTGATGGTCTTTATGGTAGACAGCAAGAGTTGCATGTTCAAGAAGTTTAAGCAGTACATTTGAAAGAGCAATTAAGGTAATTTAAGGTGGTATAATGTTAATGGTAGGTTCCACTGTAAGGCGACATGGAGGGTATCTTTGACGGACTCATTCAACATTCATACCCATGCACATCACCTCAAACACATAAGCTTTGTTCTTGAGTCAAATTTATTGGCTTCGTAAATATTGTGAATTTTTGTCCGTTTGCAGATTGGCTTATCTATGATTTTTTTTCGAAAATATCTTGCGATCTACGTACGCATAATGTAACACGTGAAGAAGAACATAAAAAGTTCGTCAAGAGGAATCTAATTTGCATTTCAACCCATTTGCCTTCCTTATTGTTAATATTTTCTTCATAAAGACCACTTGAAATAAACAAAATGTTTAACCATTTCAAGGCCTCTGAACACGTTTAAAAAAAATGCAGGTCTTTGCTCACTATATCAGATCTGCCAAGGCTCAGTTTACACAGGAAAAATCATCTCTCGACTTGAACACATACCAATAATCAACAGCCGCACTGCTTCTTGGAGCTGGATTTTGTGTGTGGAATGAATTACACATGTGGCGTTTTAGAATATAATTCATAGAAGATGTACATTCGTGCAGAAAGGCTTTAATTTAATAATTAGGTCTTCGTGATGTTCTCTTAAAATAACTGACATGTGTTCCCTTTACCGGGCCTCTGAACCAGTTTTGTGAATATGCAGGTTAAACTCGTGCTTTTTCTGTGTTATCAGTGTATTTCTCATCCAGGCATGGATGCGTCCTCTTAAATGGACAGCCCTTCCCGTGTAAATGATTGGGTTCAAAATCTCAAATCTTACCAGACTTTTACATGGGATATGGCCATCCTTCCGTTTTGAACAATACCAGAACTGAACACTCTGTATGGGTAATCTCTTGCGAATGTAGAATTTTATGAATTAATTTCTTAAACGCCACACGTGTAAAACATTCCCTAAAAAATCCAGCTCCAAAAACCAGTCAGGATGTTGATTCCTGGTTCAAGTCAAGAGATTTTTTTTCTATGTAAAAGTCTTCGCAGATCTGTGTAGTGAGCAATCCTGTTTTGAAAAAGGACGTGCCTTTAAGCCTGTATAGACGGTTTGATTGTTGAGATACCTGGTGGCAATGACCGCAAGAGGTAGTAATGCACAGATGACAACAAACCGACCTGCATTTAAAATAAAAAGTTAGGAGGCCTTGATAGGGGGAAACAGTTTGTTAATTTCCAGAATCTTTATGAAGAAATACTGAACGAGAAGAAAGTCTGGCCTTTAAGTAAATGCAAATTAAACTATGTATACTTTTGACAAACTTTTTCTGTTCTTATTCACATGTTAAAATGTGTGCAGAGATCGTTAGTTATTTCCAAAAAAAACATGTTTCAGGCAACAGGCAAACGGACAATACAGGACACAGGCTATGCTGACCGGCTCATGGACTGACTACCTGATGCTGGAGTACACCAGCAGAGGAAAAATTCTGGAACAAAATGTTGCAGCATGTGAACCATGTACCGGACCACGTGACAACCCAGTAGCATCTTCAAACCATGCAGGAATCTGTTCAACCAAAGATACTAGTTCAACACAGTCACACGATTTGTAAAGGTATATTCCAGCCTTCTGTAGCTCAGGGAGTTTGAACCCCACTCTTCATCCGTTTGGGAAAGTATTTCTGATTGTTTTGACTGCACAGGTTGGTAATGGTACTCTGATGTTTCTGCCAAGAAACCCCACTCGCTAGCGCACCAGCTGCCTGTTATGGGTAAGCGACGTGCCTATATTTCCTGCAAAGCAAGACAGAATAAAACAGCAGCTTAGTTTGAGCTTTTAAGACATTCGTACCAGAGAAAACGTGTACGTGTTTGTTTGGAGAGGGTGGATAGAATCATAAGACACGCTGTGTCTATGTGACGTAGAGCAGGTTTTCAAATTCATGCTGAAGCACTGTGTGATCGCTATTTTTTCTGGCATATCTTACCTTGATTTCAGATAGACTGGGAACCGAAATGAGGATGTTTACATGAATAAACTATGCTAATATGTATGTGTTTAGAAATAAAGAATAGTTTTAATGATATATGATGGTGGTGTTTTTTTTTTAAACCCAATGTGATATTTTCGTATTTGAAAACAAATTGTACACTCTGTTGTCAATTTTACTTTCAGATAAATAAATCTATCATAATGGAAATCATCTGTTTGTGTTGTGTTACTTACCCATTTTGATCAATGTTGAGTCGTCCATATTCCTGTGTGTACGCATAGTATGCAGTTTGAAGGTAGTAGATGTCCGAGCAAACATAGGAGGATGTGCTGTTAGGCTGTCTATCTCCTCATCCAGGTTTTCCAGATATTTGAATTTTGTTCCCTCTTGGAGTTTCTGCACTGACACCTGATAAGCAAAATACACTCTGTGATCATGGCAAAATGTATCATCTGTATGCCCCGTTCAAAAACTACCTTGAGATTCTAAGGTATACACAGACATTGCAGTGGATCACAAAAACAACAAGAACAGTACTACATATATTCAGTTTAAAAATTCATGCAATGAGAGTCAATAACCCGATTTAACCCCAGGTAGATTAAGGGTCCCACTGACTGAATCTCATATGGTTGCTTTTCGGCACACACCACACATTTTTAATGGGACTGTGAGGTTTTGTTAATACAGTAAAATATATAGTAGCAATACTGTCTGTTCGTGACGTTTGAGAATACCAATCTATGCACTAACGCATTGTCTTTTTGTAGTGTGACTGTCCGATATTGCGTACTCCTAAAAATCAATGATCAAAAAGTTTGAACTGCTGTAATCGTGTTTAAGCATAATATGTCTGACAGTGCTTATTTGCTTCCAAAACGGCTTGCGATATCACGCCATCAGCGTTTCTCCACTGCTCAGAAACGTCTGTTTGTAAAGCCGATAATTATAAAACATCTCACTGGAATTTAAATCAGAAAACCACACCTGTACATATTGGTCTTTCAAACACTGTAATGTTTTTAGTTTGAACCAGTGGCTAGAACAACTCAGCTTCCACTGGTTTATCCACATTCCACTTAGACCAAGGTTATTTAGCGTTGTTTCTATACAATTCACATATGGTGGTTTAAAATATTCTCTACATACTGGCGATACAAAAAACGGTATACTATACTGGAAAACTTATACTTGCAATTAACATTCAACAGCTTAAACCAAAAATGTAACATTCTATTTTTCGCCTGAATTTCCAGCAGGTACTTTCTAGTTTCACCATAGACCATTTTGCTGGGAGTTGACTTACCCAACTTCAAAACAATTTTATAAAATCTTAATTGCAACTTTGAAGCTACAGTAATCCGACGTTATCGGGTTTCACGGACAAACTTTCAGTCGGCCGACTGCGGGTCGTCTCACCGGAAGTCGGCCAAACACGGTGATACTCTCCATTTAGGAACCTACGCTAACAAGATGGCGCGAGCTTTCATTCAAATTAGCTTAGGCAACGAAGGTTCGATGGCGTCATCCAATAGTCGCATCACAGAAAGAAATGTACACAGGCTGAACGTAGCCCATCTTAGCTCGACTTTTTAGACAGAGAGTCTTGAAGAGTCCTGATAACAAAGTAATTTGTTTGTTTGTTTGCTTAACGCCCAGCCGACCACGAAGGGCCATATCGGGGCGGTGCTGCTTTGACATATAACGTGCGCCACACACAAGACAGAAGTCGCAGCACAGGCTTCATGTCTCACCCAGTCACATTATTCTGACACCGGACCAACCAGTCCTAGCACTAACCCAATAATGCCAGACGCCAGGCGGAGCAGCCACTAGATTGCCAATTTTAAAGTCTTAGGTATGACCCGGCCGGGGTTCGAACCCACGACCTCCCGATCACGGGGCGGACGCCTTACCACTAGGCCAACCGTGCCGGTAACAAAGTAATTAACAGGGTGCAGACCTCAATGGTCGTAAGAACGCACCATTTATTGTTTTCTGATGGTTATAACCGGAAGTAGCTTTCGATCATGGGGCAGACAACTCCCGTAAACCCTTCAAGGCTTACTCCCCTTCTTTTTTGTCGTAAGTTTCATGGCTAACGAATAGTTGTTACTCACGTTCACATGCAGCTATCGAAGCACGTTCAGCAAACCAAGTTATAAGACATACACGTAAGATATCAGGTGCTCTTCTGCCATCCGCTCTTCATACTTCATTACTTTGCACGTAAAGCAAACCCGAAATATTACATAAACGAAAAGTAACAGCTGTTCCGAAGTTCGTCAGCCATGAAACTAACGGCAACAAAGAAGGGAAGGAAGCCTCGAAGGGTTTACGGGAGTTGTCTGCCCCATGATCCAAAGCAAGTTCCGGTTATAACCATCAGAAAACAATAAATTGTGCGTTCTTACGACCATTGATGTCTGCACTCTGTTACTGCAGTAAACCGACCGAACTAACAGAAATTCACGCGATACTAAGCGTGTTTCAATATGGCTGCTCCATTGCGGTTGGTGCATCGACTGAACAGACAAGCATTACGACGAGACAGAATTTTCCGAGACAGTACGAACCCACTTGACATCTTTGATGACAACGACCTTTTCAAGCGTTTTCGATTCCCCAGGTTAGAACTACTAAATGTCATTGGAGAATTTGCTGATGAACTCGAGTACGAATTCGGTCGAAAAGGTAGCCTCCCGCCCGCAAATCAAATTATGATAGACCTTTTTCACTTACATTTTGGCGCATGCGCTGTGAAGTTTATTGTCAGATCTACCGGAACTAGGGGGCAAAAGGAAAAATCGACAACGAGGCTTGGTGCAAAGTAAAGTGCAGAGACGACGAGGCAAACTGTTGTGTTTACAACTTCAAGTGCAACAGTGGAATGAAGAAAGAGAAATACGGTGGACAGAATTTGTCATTGTATGGCTTTCCGATGGGTGCAAGTGCGAAGGCGCAACAGCGAAGGACGCGATGGGTGCAAGCAATTCGACGACAGGGGTTTGTCGTGCCATTGAAAAGTCTGCTCGCGTCACTTCGTGTCTGGCAATGGCACGGCTATCAACGATGCCAACTCCGTTGACTTCGTACCCACCCTTAATCTTGGATTTGAGAGAACATCATGAACAAGTGACTCTAGCAGAAGGACAAGGTACTGGTCGGAGACGTGACTTTGTCCGCTGAAGACCGACGACAAGCAAGCGGTTTTGCTCCCACCCCCCAGTGTCAACGCTGAAAATATCATCGGATCTGGAAGAGACTCAGAGCCAAGTAAGCTTTGTTTGTTTTCATCAATTTATTATCTGCTGACTTCAAATTGTCTTCCTACATCAGTGTATAAGAAATTTAAAATGAATCGGCAGCCCAAAACGGATGCATAGGAAGGGTCACGAAACAGATTCAAGATTTTAGAAAACAAACAAACAAGATCTAGACATAATGTCGACAAGCCGCGTGCATTCAATCACTGAACCGACTCTTGAATCGAGAAGATTAAGGAGGTTACTAGATACAGATAGTGATGCAGTTTTCAAGACATCGATAAAGCTCATGCTGAATCATTTTTTTTATTCCCAGAAATGTACCATTGAATTGATGCAACAACAAAAATAGCACTTGATTTCTGCAATTTTGATTTTGCATAGAACACTCCGAAATAATTTCCGGGGAGCATCTCCCGCACCCCTAAGTTTTTTTCAATTTCAGGAGTTATTTCCCTCATGTATTTTCATGCTTAAATGCTGTGAGTGTGATGCATGTGTAATCTGATAACAAGATCATTGATGCTAATTCTATTGCTAATGTATACATTTGATTTTGTATTTACAGAAGCAGCCATTCCTTTGCCCTCTGCATCTAGTGAGAGCTTAGGACCAGGGGCAGATCATGGCTTTGCAAAGAGGGACACGACTACCTGTGAGGGTATTGTTATTGGAACACAGACTACCTCAAGTTGGCAGAGCTGCAGATGACAATTACATAACAGGCCTTTGTGATTAATCGTCTGACTGAAGATGTTTCTGGCTTGAAGAAAGACAACATGAAGCTGAAGGAGAACATACGCTCTTTTTGTGTTGATTCTCTACTGAAAAATGACACTGCAGTATGGTTTTACACATATGGTGATCTTTCGGTATGCATGTACCTACTTCGTAAAAAAAGGCAGGTCTACATTACTGGGTTGATGAGCTGCCAAAGGCCACATCATTCCAAAGAGCAAGAAGCTTATTTTGTCATGTAATGGTTTATATAATTTACTCTGGTACTGTATAGAATAAAGGGCCCATTATCAATCAAATCTCTTGTCTGGTCCGAGTTTGTTTCATAAATGATTGTATGTGAGCTTACGAACAAAACGATTTCCACTTTAAATAAATGCGATCAAGATAATTAGGTAGACAACATGTCAAGAGACATTTATTCCTTATTTCTTGTTATAATTGAAGGATATTATTATGCAATATACTGCTTTGTTTTTTAAAATGGCTTCACATTGTCTCCCTTGTACCGACACTTTAGTACACAATTTGTGCATTCACTTGAGTTATTTCTTAAAGAAAATTACCCCCCAAAATTAGTCAAAACAGTCTTTGACATATCTACAGTTTAATTAAAAGAAAAACTGTATTTTATTTTAAGTGATAAATAAATATAGACAAATCTTGGGACTGTGCACACACTGATCGGCTTGAACTCAAAAGTCGTAACCAAGAATCTTCTGCAACTTTTGAGTTCTTGTCTGTCAGCTTGTGCACGGTCCCACAATCAGTTCAATAAGAAGTTTCCTTGATATAGCCTTGAAAAAAAAAAGTAAGTAACAAATTTTGTACAAAGACATTTGTTCAAGGGAGACAATTGGAATCATGTTTTTAAAAATCGGTGAATTGCATTATAATTTCCTCAAAAAAATAACAAATAACTGAAAAAGTGAAATAAATTGAAAAAAAGTGCTAACATTATTACCTTGATCAGATCGATGTGTATGACAAGGAATTTCTATGTTTGCTGATTTAGTTGTCCGGTAATGACTTTTTCATGCACGGGGCTTCTTAATTCACTCGCTCAAACGCTCATGTCTGCACCAACATTCACACACGTCCATATCGGCACATTCATAAGGGATGGTGACAACACGCTCTTGAACAACAAACATGGCACAAAACGAATGAACATTTCAAACATTTCGCTATTGAATCAAATCATCAGTACATGGATATCAAATCATAAAACATCTGACAAAATACCTCCTTGCCATTCCGAAGTTGAAGAAGAACACAGTCCGGCATTACACACACTACACTTTCATCACTGAGAATCGCTGTTCACAACACATGTCCTCGGCTCTGATACGTTCATAATACACGAAAGTCCTGGACGATGGTATAGTCCGTACGAAGCCGAAACACTTCTTACTATCCTCTGACACAAGTTCTTATCAGCTTCCACAATCTTCTGTCTTAACTGCAGGCATTTAAAAAATTAAACCTGAACTCTCACACAGAGGTGACAGCACTACGTACCCTCCCTCGCTGTAAACAAAGTACTGATTTTACCTGTCCATATCGAAACTACATACCCTACATTTGTCACTTGACAGAACAGTTAACTGTTGCTACTAACTTAATTAACTGGTATTGGAAAAAATATCACACCTTGAAAACCCTAGTTCAGTATATCATAACTATATGCAGCCTTCAAACGGTTGGTACCGGTTGTTGAAGATCTCTTAGTCGCGCTTCCTTGCATCCGGACTTCTTGGGTCAAAATTGAGGCCTTGAAGAGTCGTCCGGAGAAACTTGTCTTGTCTTGAAGCATACCTGAAAATGAATTATTTGTTTTTACTTGACACTGAAGCAAATCTTATGCTGGGTACAAATGCTAAAACAAGTTGCGCCAGTCTGTTAAACTCACATGTATAACGATACTGAACGCAGTACATTTCACAAGGACAATGCTTAGCTGAAAACCAGGATCCACGTCGAATAAGGTAAGTGGCAACCCAGCATAGCGCAGTAGCAAAACTGTCCCACAGGAAATCACGCTTCCCTGTGTTTAAAAAAAAATCTGTTTAACTTTCTAAGCTTGTAGCCATAAAAGTAAAACCAAATGATGCACTAGCCTCTGGCTAGTGATTCTGAAAACGTACCAGCCAGAGAGCAAATTTTACGAACCAAACCAACAATTTGATTCAGCATCTTCACTCGCATTTGGCGAGTAGATAAACACTTCTACTCACCAGTTGCATGCTTCTACTCACTATGGCGAGTAAAACACTTGCCACTTTCAGGGCTGGTTTGTTTCTAACCTAAACATAATGTTGTAGTTTTCCAGAAATTGCTCTACACACAAACATACACCACCGCCCTCGTCTCTTGACTAAATGTAAAATGCATAGTTTTTTGATGATGCACTTTATAAATATCACTGTTTCTCTTTCCCCAGTCTTGTAGCTGTTGTAGTTAACAAGCTCTATATTTTAACTTTGAGACTTCTGTTCTGAAAAAAATAGATCACACTCTGATGTAAACCTCTGGGTAACGCAACCCTAATTTCCTTAATATTATTATTATACAAAGGGAATATTAGTCAAAGAATTTAGAAAAAGGGGGGAGGGGGGACATTTTGGGACAAGACTTTCATGGAAGCCAAGGAAGAATATTTCGCTGATGTCTGTTTACGGCATTTTAAAAATTACTAACCAAAAAGAATCAAAGAAAGTTTCGCTAAATCGATTGACTGAAGAAAATCAGCAATATTTTTTCTGAACCATGAAATAAGTCAAAAACTCTGTTTCATCTTTTATTTTGATAGACTAAGGATAAGAGCAGAAAGTAAAGGTGCCAGATAAAATTCAAGTGCATTAATGAGGTAAATCAAGAAGATTATCGTTCCTGGCTTTACAGGTTCGTCAGTTTAACGGTGACATACTACATGTATGTGAAACATATATTATTTTTCTCAGTTCAAAACTATTTTAAGCCAAACTTTATATCAACTTATAAGTTTCCTGAATGATTTTTGTTTCTTTTTTTCTTGTTTAATTTCAAGTGTCGGAGCTACCTTAAAATACACTGTTTTTCTTTTCAAGTCATTTGACTACAACATTCATGAAACAATTGTTTGTGTTAACATTTGGTGTGCATTTGCTTCATGTAATCCCATAAGGATAGTCTTTTCAGCTTCAGTGCCAGGCATCAGCATTCTGTACATCTAGGATACGGATACACATGATTGTATATAGTCCTGTGAGGTTACCCTCATGGAAATTTGGGCGGTTTTCTCAATAGAAAAAGCGAGCTGCTATACGGCGCTACACAATTTACTGTGAATTTAGGTTCTTTATCGTGCACATGCGTGCACACAGGGGTGTTCAGACACCGAGTGCACAAAGGTGAAGGTCATAGTGTCTTAAATGAGAAGACATACCTGTGCATAAAGAATCGTTTCCAGCTCGCGAATGACCAGGCACTTCAGCGGCCACCAGGGGTATTGAGACATGATGAGTAGGAACGTTGTGCCTGGAAGACGTCTTCGACCTGTCAAGAAAAGACCCTGCCAGGCGCAGAATTCCTTTTCTGTAAGGGATTATTTCGAAGGATATATCTGCTGGCGCTGATTCAGTCTTGGATGCTGTTCGAGTTCTCTGATGTGCTGAAAGATAACGAGAGCAATCTGCCATAGTAATGTACAAACAGACAGTGATTGTGAATATATCTGCACATGTGGAGTGTAAACATATATGCGTACATGCAATGACAAGGATGCTGGCTGTTTGTGTGCTTGCAGGATTTAGCAAGTGGAACATCCTTTTCACTGGTCAATAACTAGTTGATAGATACATTCTGTCAGCTGTGTTTAGCACATGCAAATAAGAAAGCTACCTTTACAGGACACGCTGCGCGCTTTTCCTCCAGTCATTCATACACAAGAGGCTGCTTTCATTCCTCAGTACAGTCAGTGGAAGACAACTAGTGTTTGCAAATAAAATCAAAAGTACAAGCATTATTACCATTTTTTTTTTATCGATGGTATTAGTTAGCACAAAATCAAACGGGGCAGAGCTCTATCAATCAGAAATAAAATACGAAGGACATTACCGCTGTAAACATTACATGCTACTTGGTCCCATGGCTCATGACATATGTATTATTAGAGCGTATAGGGGGCGCAACTCGTGTGCGACCCTGACACACCTTTAACCTGCCTCTAGTATTGTTTGTTTTTGTGGTTTTGTGACTGGTGAGACTCCTTTGCAAGTGCTGCGAATGTAGGTAAGGATGGCTGCTACCTGTTTTGTGAGTCTTGTGGTGCTGTGTTTATTATTGAGACCAGTGGAAGCGATTCTCGATTTGGCGCAGGAGGGACAGGTGTGTTCCGCCATGGTCCCGCCATTACTCCGCTACAGTACAGCCGTTAGTTTTTGCTGAGTTTGAACAGTTACCTGCCAGTATACATTTTTGATCGAGTGAGGGCTCTTTGCAGTTTACAAATCCTAATCTGTGATATTCCTAATGTGCATGCTCTGCTGTGAAACCCAACTCTTGTGATATGAGAGGGTAAATTTACATAGTGCAATATTATATTTGATTGTAATAGACGTTTGACCTTAGTTAGATTTTATCTGTAAATGTATTAAATTTAAAGATGACACTGACAGCACCTTAGGTCAGTAGTATTGGAAACATGATAGGTGTGCTTGGTATATTACATACGTGAACCTACGTTTTATGTTTTATGTGTGTTGTCCTATACAATTGTTGTTATAATCGTGTACAGGCAGGCAGGGTGTGCCAAATACAACTTTCCATTTTTGAGTCACTTGAGAAAAAGTGACTCTATGTAATCGGTCAGTGTTAGTCTGTCCGGCCGGCCGTCCGTAGACACCACCTTAACGTTGGACTTTTCTCGGAAACTATCAAAGCGATCGGGCTCATATTTTGTTTAGTCGTGACCTCCAATGACCTCTACACTTTAACGATGGTTTCGTTGACCTTTGACCTTTTTCAAGGTCACAGGTCAGCGTCAAAGGAAAAATTAGACATTTTATATCTTTGACAAAGTTCATCGGATGTGATTGAAACTTTGTAGGATTATTCTTTACATCAAAGTATTTACATCTGTAGCCTTTTACGAACGTTATCAGAAAAACAAGGGAGATAACTAGCCTTTTCTGTTCGGCAACACACAACTTAACGTTGGGCTTTTCTCGGAAACTATAAAAGTGACCGGGCTCAAATTTTATGTGAACGTGACTCATTGTGTTGTGAATAGCAATTTCTTCCTGTCCATCTGATGCCTCATATAATATTCAGAACTGCGAAAGTGACTCGATCGAGCGTTTGCTCTTCTTGTTATGTAGTATTTTAATGGACAATAAAGTGCTGTTATTGTTATTGTTATTAAAGATGCGCTTACCTCCCTTTTTTCTCAAATGTTATTGTAATGCTTAGTCTAATTTGGTTATGATTCTCGTGTAACATATCGAGGCAAATCTGTAACAATGTTTGTATTTATGTGTTCATTCGTTATAACCAGTATTGATTCGAGGGCTATGTTCAGTCAGTGATAAAAGCAGCTTCATCTCTGTGACTGTGCACGTTGTTAGTGTTGGACTGCTTTGGAGACTGACAAGCATGCGAGCTGGCAACATTTAGAGCGATTACGTTTCAAACTTCACATTGTTCTTGTGTTGATATGTTATCAGCCAAAAACGTTTACTTTTGCAACAACAACAAAATAAATAAAAATAAAAACCTCTACCTGCAACGTCCATAGTCAGATCCACTACCTTTTCTTCCATCATCGTAAAAGCATTGGAACAATCTGGAAATGTAACATGAATTGTAATGTTGATTTAACACTACAAAACTATTAAAAACAATATAAACACATTTGAAAACGTTATGACGATTTATGGTACTATTTTTGAATATATATTTATAAATAAACTATGCAAAAAAAGTATTTCACCCTAGTAGTACCACAACTAAATCATTCATGGCTGTGTTAATTCATTCAGACGTTCAACGCTACTAGGGGCGCTCCTCTTGGCTCTCTGGAATGTATTTTAAATAAAAAGATCTATTTTCTTTTGTGTTTTTTTGAGAAAGAAGAATATAAAAATACTAAGAAGTGTTTGTGTTTATGATTTTGTTCATCGTATTTATGATTGAGATATATATCAATGATCTTCGCTTACCGAACATAAAAACCCGTGGTAATTACAGGGTCATCTCCGAGCAAAACTCTTATAAAACACTCAAAAGAATGTGTTTTATACTGTAAGGAAGTTTATATCATTAAGATGTTGAAGAGGGAAAACGTATTGTTTATATAGGTCAGTTGTGCAACAAGACATTTGTCTGTCGCTTATTAAGTATGTCTCCCGAGAAAATGACTAAGAATGTCGAGAATCAAGTTTGTCTGGATCTGTGTGTGCATCGCCATTTAAAAATACCTCTTCATACATGGTCATAATTATTTTAGTCCCATAAAATGTATTGATATAAAATATAGATGATTAAAATTGTCTCTGTGACTTAGTCATTATAGCAAAGAAAATATACTCGTTAGATCACCGCCATGCTGTAAATGTATCAGTGTCGTATCTCTTTAAGACGTGGTGTGCTGTTTCAGAACTGACCCAAGGGTCGAACTGTGGCGAGACCAGTGTGTGTGTGGGCGGGGCCATATGTCAGGACAAGTGTACCTGTATTGACGGTATCTCACAGGCCAACGGTTCCACATGCGGTAAGTTTATGCCAGTGGCCAAATGAAACTTCGGCAGTAACTGTATTAATTATTTGTCTGTAGAAGTGCAAACTCATGATTGGTTTTGACACAAGTGAACAATCCTATGACAGGTGTACATTCTTTTTTCCGGATCATTGCATAACCTCCAAAGAAATACCTGCACGTCTGGTATGTTCGCAAAATATTCTGAAAGTTTCAAAGCAATATTCCAAGTCATTGCTAAATTACGGAACTTTTGTCACATTACCCCTCAAAATTGACGCAAAACCTGCCGTTTTTGACCGCTTATGTGATCGACACCGGCATCATAAAGAATAGCATAGCACACGAAATACGCAAGCTATAACTAAAAAATAAAAATAAAAACACGTACTGAATAGATAATTGATTGGACGTTTATATCGTGTGTAAAAGTTGTAAAGTTTTGCCTATTCTGATTGTTCGTCAATTTCTAATTGGTCCCTTACGTCATTGTGTGGTCGATTTGAGGGTACCCTTATAATTATGAGCAGCGGTCACGTGATCCATCAAAAGAAAATCTTCAATCCGATCCAAATCAGGTATATGCAATCACAATACTTTTTGTTGTCATTTCCAATATGCTAAAATTAGCTTACGCTCCAATTGCAATCAACTCGACTTTCGCATAAACGGACAACATGTTGTTTGGCGTTTTAAGCCTTTAAGCTGAAATGTTATCCAATAGTCTGGACAAAATCGAAGAACGTTTGACCGAAGTTTCAATCAATTGACTTAAAATATGAGATCAGCAAAGTGAGGCCTCCACCTCTACAAAAACATATCGCAGATGTGACATCATTATGGACATCTATCTATCTTCTATCTATATACTATATATAAAAATCTATATCTATACTATATATACAAATGGATGTAAGTGTGTGTGTGTGTGTGTGTGTCTGTCATTCTGTGGTCGCCATACCTCAGAGATGGCAAAAGATAAGCACAAGATATTTTGCATGCACACTGCCCTGGACCCACAAATGTGCACCTGGGTTTTAGTTTCTCCAGACATTGTTTCCTTCCTCGGATAATTACCCTCCCCATCTATCAATACAGTCTATATAGTGCAAGGGAGGTAAGTCATGCTTTGTCACCCACGGAAGGGAGGTAACTCTCAACAAACCAGTATACCGTGTCATTCTCAAGGGTTACACCCCGCCCGCTATCATCCCGCCGCCCCCCCCCCCCCCCACACACACACACACACACACACTAACCCTGCCCCCTTCTCCCCCTCCCTGCCTTCCAGATCATCGCGAATAATGTTTACGAAACGATCGCCTCAGTGAAAGATCACGAGAATTTACAGATTTCTCTCCCCTGTTCAAAAAGGTATGACGCGCTCACTCATGAGGTATGCGTGCTTTGATCAGACGGTAACTACAGTGGGTGTGAGAAGGGGTAAACAAATCACGAAGAACACGTTGAACCAAATAGAAACTTGCCTTGCCTATACATCCAAATGTATGAGCTCACACTGTCATTTTTCTTATCCACATTGGAATAAGATTCGAGAAGTTTCTGAGAGAGGGGAGAGCAGAAACACCCGGGCGAAGCCGAGCCTGACTGCTAGTACTATCTATAAAAATGGATGAAAGTGTGTCTGTCTGTGGTCACCATACGTCATAGATAAGCACAAGATATTTTGCATGCACACTGCCCTGGACCCACAGATGTGTACCTGGGTTTTAGTTTCTCCAGACATTGTTTCCTTCCTCGGATAATTACCCTCCCCATTAATGAATACAGGCTATATAGTGCAAGGGAGATAAGTCATGCTTTGTCACCCATGGAAGGGAGGTAACTCTCATCAAACCAGTATACAATGTAATTCTCAAGGGCTGCCCCCAAACACGCCGCCAGCTCCCCCCCCCCCCCCCACCCCAGCAAGGCCAGTTTAGTGCCTGGTGTTCACATGTAGAAAGCACATAATGCCAGAAATATTACAGACCCTCTATCGCTCCCATGAGGAGAAGATATGAAGCAGAAAAAATCAACCGGACAGTTCAGGAAATTTCTAGAAGCAAAGGGAGGTAACTCTTACGTTGTTATACATCGAAGGGAGGTATGTCTTCTCATGCAGGCACGCCTGATCAGTCTTTACAGAATATATTACCCGCTATTACGAGTTAGTCGTGTGACAGAGAGTTTTCTTGCACACGAGACTGTAGATGTCTCACGACGGCGTAGCCGAAGTGAGACAGCAGCAGTCGAGTGTGCAAGAAAACTCTCTGTCACACGACTAACTCGTAATAGCGATTATGTCTCACAGCATAGGCATTGAAAGACAGAAATTAGTTTTTGGGGACGAAATAACAGGCACAAAACAAGACTGAAAACACAATTGCCTTTTCACACATACCCTACACACCCATGCGCGCAGAAGATAGATCCAATGCGTTTCGTGTCTTTTTCTGGTTGAATGCATTCAACAAAGTATCAATCAACGTTTCTGAATCTTTCAATGAAAAAAATAAACTTTTTTGGAACCAAACCGCACAAACCAACGAAAGCTAAACACACAAACACACGCGCGCACTAACACAGATTGAATGCAAAGCGCGAAGGAACACGGAGAATTTGTGTAGGTCAGGTCGTGGGAAAGTCTACCCGAAATGTTCCACAGGGGAACTGGTTGTGTTTGGATTGTTCATTTTCTCACAGTGATGTTGATGGTGTTTACAGTGCATTTTTGAAAGAATATTTTCCGAATTTGGGGCACACTTTCGTCTTTTGGTTCGTTTATCTCGTCGAAGACAGTCAGGCAGGTCGAGTGTTTTTAAATCCAAACCTTCCATCACCGCTGGTGCAGATTAGACCTGCCTGACTGTCTGCGTGCGTGTTAGAGCTGAAGGCGAAGCCTCAATCGCCAAAGCGTCACCCATATGTAGGTTCTGAGCATCGAATGTACGTTGATACGTGGTAAGATCCGCACGGAACTGTCTATGCAACTTTTCCTAGTCACAGGTGTAAGGTTCGATCTTTTCTTTGCAATTTCGTCCTCTGTGTACGTAGCAAAGCGTTTCGCCATTTTCGGTTTTCGTTGCAGACGACGATAGTGAAAGTAGTACCTATTGTTTTGTTTTGACCTTTCGTATGCAGGGTTCTTAATTGAAGCTTGGTAAAGGGACCGTGTCGTGTAAGTGGAAAGTTGACGAAGCT
This sequence comes from Littorina saxatilis, assembly GCF_037325665.1. NCBI lineage: Eukaryota > Metazoa > Mollusca > Gastropoda > Littorinimorpha > Littorinidae > Littorina > Littorina saxatilis. The sequence goes on from NC_090259.1 coordinate 47,864,673, forward strand.
TTTGAAAACAGAAATTGAATGAAGCTTTCATATATATATATGTCACAGTGGAAATGAGAATCCAGTGAGATTCCGAATCGCACTAGTGGAGATTGGAATTCCAGTTTGCACTAGGGCAAACTAGAATTCTCATCTCCACTGGATATTTGTTAGTGAAGATTGGAATTCCAGTTTGCCCTAGTGCAAACGGGAATCCAGTTTCAGGGGAGATGGGAATTCCAGTTTTCACTAGGGGAAATAGGAATTGGGGGAAATAATGTGTTCAAAGGTTAATAATTGTTGTTAAAACCATTTCATCTTGAGTTATTCATGACTTTGCTTACTCATTGCAGGTATTGAAATGCAGAAATAAAAAAAATATTATTGAATTGATATAATCGAACAACACAGAGTAATTGCGCACAATACGTTTTTGTTTTTTTATCAATATCATTAAATCATATCACAAAGTTAAAAGTTTATATAAGATGGAGCATGAGAGAGAGAGAGAGAGAGAGAGAGAGAGGGAGAGAGAGAGAGAGAGAGAGAGAGAGAGAGAGAGAGAGAGAGAGAGAGAGAGAGAGAGAGAGAGAGAGAGACAGAGACAGAGAGAGAGATGGCCTCGGCCATCAGAGCCGACAGTATTATTGTATTGTATTGTAAAACCACGACTACTGAACGACTGTCTAACGAAACGGTGCAATTGCCGAAAACCAAACATAGACTGCTGTACAAAATGTCACCCAGAAAGCACATTTTGCAAGAACTGTTGATGGATTTTCAGTCAAATGAAAACAAGAAACAAGTCGCGTAAGGCGAAAATACATTATTCAGTCAAGTAGCTGTCGAACTCACAGAATGAAACTGAACGCAATGCAATTTTTCAGCAAGACCGTATACTCGTAGCATCGTCAGTCCACCGCTCAAGTCAAAGGCAGTGAAATTGACAAGAAGAGCGGGGTAGTAGTTGCGCTGAGAAGGATAGCACGCTTTTCTGTGTAATTAATCCAAACATATCATATCTATATGTTTTTGGAATCAGGAACCGACAAGGAATAAGATGAAAGTGTTTTTAAATTGATTTCGAAAATTTAATTTTGATAATAATTTTTATATTTTTAATCTTCAGAGCTTGTTTTTAATCCGAATATAACATATTTATATGTTTTTGGAATCAGAAAATGATGGAGAATAAGATAAACGTAAATTTGGATCGTTTTATAAAAAAATTTTTTTTTACAATTTTCAGATTTTAAATGACCAAAGTCATTAATTAATTTTTAAGCCACCACGCTGAAATGCAATACCGAAGTCCGGGCTTCGTCGAAGACTACTTGACCAAAATTTCAACCAATTTGGTTAAAAAATGAGAAAAGCCAGATATGACGTCATCAAAAACATTTATCAAAAAAATGAAAAAAACGTCTGGGGATATCATACCCAGGAACTCTCATGTCAAATTTCATAAAGATCGGTTCAGTAGTTTACTCTGAATCGCTCTACACACACACGCGCGCACAGACACACACACACACCACGACCCTCGTCTCGATTCCCCCCTCTACGTTAAAACATTTAGTCAAAACTTGACTAAATGTAAAAAAAAGAGGCATGTTTGTGTGTGTGCGTGAGTGTATGCATGTGTGGGAGTGTGTGTGAAGGCATGTAGCATAGATAGGCCTACCTTTCATGCTTCATCTTTTATAAACTTTTAACTGTGTGATATGATATAATGATATTGATAATATAGAGCTTAAACAATGACCACGAGTTGATTACTGGAAAATAAACCACGAGTGGGTATTTGCAGCCGCTTGGTAATTCACGAGTGGACGTTCCATGGGGACAGGAGAGTTTGCTGATTATATACTAAACATTAGAGACATCGTCTGCTAGAATCAGAGATAGGTCGCTTCAGATTGCAGCTTCTGGAAATTTGCAAGGTTTGTTGCCTGTTAAAGAAATGGATTTTACACGTAATGTATGTCATGTACAGTAAGCAACAACAAAAACACACAAAGCAAATGGCATTGTCTGTCGACTAGGCATACACGTCAGCCATTGTTGTTACAGTTTTGAGTCAACATTGTACGTATTCTTCCGCAACAGGGTCCAATCGTCTGGGTTTCAAATGTTCTAAAAATAAATTCTAGTGTTGATTATTTTTTAGCCCTCTTTATTCTTACTTCCAATAATCCACGTGTGATTTTTGGGTTTAATCAAAGTAGTTCGTTCTAATTTCTCACTTGTCTAATAATAATCATATAATAATAGATTTAATCCACCCCTCGGTTGCATTGCAGGAGTTGTATAAATAGAGCTTAAACAATGACCACGAGTTGATTACTGGAAAATAAACCACGAGTGGGTATTTGCAGCCGCTTGGTAATTCACGAGTGTGCGGAGCACACGAGTGAATTACCAAGCGGCTGCAAATACCCACGAGTGGTTTATTTTCCAGTAATCAACGAGTTGTCATTGTTTAAGCTATTTATACAACGACCAACACGGGTCGAACATGCAGTCATGCAGACGACATTTTGTAGGCAATTTCATTTCAGCCTAATCACTCAGTGTCAAATGCGCGTCATTCAAATAGTCCCTATTCTTTTACTTTATTCTTAGTATCCGACTCGTCGGCATTATACTTGTCTCGTCTAAATATCGGACCCCATTGCTACGATTAAAACACAATAGCGTGTATATAGCTATTCTGACATTACATTCTGTGTTAAAATCATGTTTTTGTCAGCAGCAAGGACCAGAATTGGTCCATGTCGTTGATTGCAGACGACGGTTCCCTTTCCGCATGAAGCCACGGAAATAACCGAACATTGAAAAACCCACGGACATGTATTACGGAGAAAACTCGGGATAACCGGATGTTTAGCATTACGTCAATATGCTAGGAATCCTATGACGTCATGACGTATCATACTTGCCTACGTAAATTGTATACATGTTCGAAAGTCTGACTGTTGTGAATTCGCGTGGTGAAGACTGCGGTAAATCTGTAGATGATAAGAGAACAAGGATTGTCTCAGAAGAAACGACTAAATGTTTCAGACCGGTAACTTCATTTCAACATTGCACTATATAATGGACGTTCTATGTGACAGGAGAGTTTGCTGATTTTGTGTTAAACATTGGAGAGATCGTCTGCTAGAATCAGAGATAGGTCGCTTCAGATTGCAGCTTCTGGAAATTTGCAAGGTTTGTTGCCTGTTAAAGAACTGGATTTTACACGTAATGTATGTCATGTACAGTAAGCAACAACAAAAACACACACAAAGCAAATGGCATTGTCTGTCGACTAGGCATACACGTCAGCCATTGTTGTTACAGTTTTGAGTCAACATTGTACGTATTCTTCCGCAACAGGGTCCAATCGTCTGGGTTTCAAATGTTCTAAAAATAAATTCTAGTGTTGATTATTTTTTAGCCCTCTTTATTCTTACTTCGAATAATCCACGTGTGATTTTTGGGTTTAATCAAAGTAGTTCGTTCTAATTTCTCACTTGTCTAAAAATAATCAACTAGATTTAATCCACCCCTCGGTTGCATTGCAGGAGTTGTATAAAAAACCTTATTACTCTGTGTTGTTCGATTATATCAATTCAAATTAAAAAAAAAAAAATTCTGCATTTCAAACCTGCAATGAGTAAGCCTTAAAGTCATGAGTGACTTAAGATGAAATGGTTTTAAGAACAATTATAAACCTTTGAACACATTATTTCCCCCAATTCCTATTTCCCCTTGTGAAAACTGGAATTCCCATCTCCACTGAAACTGAATTCCCGTTTGCACTAGGGCAAACTGGAATTCCAATCTTCACTAGCAAATATCCAGTGGAGATGAGAATTCTAGTTTGCCCTAGTGCAAACTGGAATTCCAATCTCCACTAGTGCGATTCGGAATCTCACTGGATTCTCATTTCCACTGTGACATATATATATATACAGGAGAACGGGGTTAGTGTTATTCTTTTCCCGTCAAACACGAAGTACACAGATAAAACGTGGTTGACTGACCAAGGCCTGTTGGCACACTATTCAGAATACACAACAAAATGTAACAAAACTTTGATACCCATTTTTTTACGTTCGTGATCACTTGAATTGAATACCAAAAACATTAGTGTTTAAGGTAGTGACTAAATGTATGCGAAGGTAAAATTTTTCAGAAATAAATGCATAATCAAAATTATTGATTTCGGCATCAAAGCGTGTAACATACAATCTTGCACACGTTTGCTTTAGTAGTGGCAAATGCGTGTGACATAGAGTCGATGTTAGACCTGCTTCTCAAGTATTTCGAATGTTCCTAAGGAAGGGAGATAACTCAAGACAAAGTTATTTTTCAGCAAAAAGAGTGTGTTGATGGTAATGCTTTTTCACACTGTCTCCCAGCCTTTTAATCCAAATGTATGAGCTCACACTTTCATCTATTCTTATTCTCATTAGAATGAGATTCTAGAGTTTTCTGAAAGAGAGGGGAGATCAGAAACACCCGGGCGAAGCCGGGCCTGACTGGATGTGAGAGTGCCTACCGTTCACCAGTAGCAAGCACATAATGCCAGTCAGATTAGAGGCTCTGTATGGCTCATAATCAAACCAGTATACCGTGTCATTCTCATTTCCCCCAAACGTTTGATTTGGAGTTTTTCTTCGAGGGCTTTGCTAAATACCGGGAGAAGCCGGGCCAGATTGCTAGTGTATATTAAAATGAAAAAAACATGTCCGGATATCATCTGAAAGAATTTGTATGTAAGTTTCATAATGATCCGTCGGTTAGTTTTCTTGGTATTGCTCCACACACACACACACACACACACACACACACACACACACACACACACAAACACACACACACACACACACAAACACACACACACACAAACACACACACACACAAACACACACACACACACACACACACACACACACACACATACATTCACCACTACCCTCGTCTCGATTCCCAGTCTGTTTTAAAACATTTAGTCAAAACTTGATTTAATATAAAATTAAAAAAAGCAACAAGAAAGTTTTAACTAAGACAAGGAATTGAGACAAGAGTGGGGGTGTATATGTGTTCGTGTGTGAAGAGCGATTCCGAGAAACCACTGGACCGATCTTCATCAACCTGCATGACAGTTCTTGCGGATGATATCCCCAGACTTGTTTCTTCTTTTTTTCCAATAATGTTTTTGATGACGTCATATCCGGCGTTTGGTAAAAGTTGATGGGGCACTGTTGCGCCCTCGTTTTGTCACCAAATTGATTATTATTCTAGTCAAGCAGCCGATTTTGTTAGGTCTGATTACAATTTTAAGTAATCGTTCCAAATATGATTTCATCTTATTCTTTATCATTTCCGAATCTAAAATATCCATATAGATATGTTATGTGTAGATTAAAAAAAAACTTAGACAAAATCGCTTTCCTGTGACTCGCTGTACGCTACTGTGCTATACTGGCTCATCACTTCAAGCGATCACGCTTTTCGTGCGAATATGTCACCACTTTTTAGTCTGGATCGCAGGCATTGGCAAAGCATTGTCTTTGCGAAAAGCAGGGCGTTCAGTAACATTCTGTGAGTTTGACAGATTGACTAAATGTATTAATTTTGCTTAACGCGGCTTGTTTTTGTATATGAACAGAACCCCTGACTGGGAAGGTGAACGGACAATGCACGGATGGCACATCTTGTGACGATTCACACGCCATTTGCAACACGACCACCAATCTCTGCAAGTGCGAGGAGGGCTTCGCTCCCGAGCCAACCACCCAGACTTGTGGTGAACATCTACTTGTGTGTGATTGGGGGAGGGGGAGGTGGCAGGTGATTGGGTGTTGCGTATGTGTTGTGTCTGGGTGGGAGTGGGTTAGGGGGAGGGAGGTGGTTGGGTGTTGTGTTTGCGTGTGTGTTGGTGTCACGACATTTAAAATGTACATGTATCTCTTTCCCAGGCATTTGAATAGTTTTTCGAGATTTTTGTAACAACATTTAGATAACGCTGTATTTGTTTTACCCCCCCCCCTTTTTATCCAGTGGGAAAGGCTTCCCTTGTATGTTTGGAACTGACAGATTCAATATCAAAACTAATGCGTAATAACGTTGAGAAAATTGTCGTACCTCGGAGAATTTTTAGCTAGTGTGTCAGAGCGTCTGCTTTAGAGGCAAGTAGAGTAAAGTGGTTCCAAGTTGACAAGTTGGTGAGTTCCTTCAAAACAACATGGCTGTCAGCAAATTTGCAGTAACTGGCCGGCACGAAAGTACAAAATGTAGGATAAACAGAATAGTTCATGGCGTGATGTGTGGCGAAGTTTACAAAAGTACAGAATGTAGGATAAACAGATTAGTTCATGGCTTGATGTGTGGCGAAGTTTACAAAAGTTGCTTTTTCTTCTTCAATAATTGAAAAGCTCGCACACCTTCGCATTTCTATATTTGAAAGAATTTTAAATACAAGTCGCGTAAGGCGAAAATACAACATTTAGTCAAGTAGCTGTCGAACTCACAGAATGAAACTGAACGCAATGCAACGCAGCAAGACCGTATACACGTAGTCCACCGCTCACGGCATAGGCAGTGAAATTGACAAGAAGAGCGGGGTAGTAGTTGCGCTGGGAAGGATAGCACGCTTTTCTGTACCTCTCTTCGTTTTAACTTTCTGAGCGTGTTTTTAATCCAAACATATCATATCTATATGTTTTTGGAATCAGGAACCGACAAGGAATAAGATGAAAGTGTTTTTAAATTGATTTGGAAAATTTAATTTTGATAATAATTTTTATATATTTAATTTTCAGAGCTTGTTTTTAATCCGAATATAACATATTTATATGTTTTTGGAATCAGCAAATGATGGAGAATAAGATAAACGTAAATTTGGATCGTTTTATAATTTTTTTTTTTTTTTACAATTTTTACATTTAGTCAAGTTTTGACTAAATGTTTTAACATAGAGGGGGAATCGAGACGAGGGTCGTGGTGTATGTGTGTGTGTGTGTCTGTCTGTCTGTGCGTGTGTGTGTGTAGAGCGATTCAGACTAAACTACTGGACCGATCTTTATGAAATTTGACATGAGAGTTCCTGGGTATGAAATCCCCGAACGTTTTTTTCATTTTTTTGATAAATGTCTTTGATGACGTCATATCCGGCTTTTCGTGAAAGTTGAGGCGGCACTGTCACGCCCTCATTTTTCAACCAAACTGGTTGAAATTTTGGTCGGGTAATGTTCGACGAAGCCCGGACTTCGGTATTGCTTTTCAGCGTGGTGGCTTAAAAATAATTAATTTTTAAGCCACCACGCTGAAATGCAATAATATTACATGGCTTGCTGTGTCGTAAACATAATACTACATGGCTTGCTGTGTCGTACCAGATTTACACTCGTTGCTTTTTCAAATAGTGAACAGCTCGCTTTCGCTCGCAGTTCAATATTTAAAAAAAACAACTCGTGTAAATCTGGTACGACACAGCAAGCCATGTAGTATTCTCTATGTCTCGTACCTTATGTAATGTACTGTTTGTCTGTTTTCTGTCTCAGGTCTGGCTAAGGGTGAAGGATGTAAGGACAATCCTCTCTCGTGTCTCAAAGGGTCCGAGTGTGACCCCACCGTGAACATGTGCAGTGAGTATACATTGCAACCCACACAGACAATAACCACAAGATTGAGTGTGGTTAGAAAATGGTACACAACGCGCACATTCTGTTTTTTTCAAGAGGAACAAAGAAGCACGTGTCAGTATGAGTGATATCAGTATTACCACAAAATCAAACAAAACGAGTCAGACACTAACCTCTAGTTTGCACAAACACAAAGCCTGTATATCAGAGTAACCAAATAGACGAGATGAACGTAATCCACGGGTCAAGTCACGGAAAATATCCCATTTTCACACCAAGAAACACGTATTTTTCAAAGACCGGCATTTTCACTGACACATTCCAGAGTGACCTAGATAAGACGCCTGCTTTCGGCTTGCCGGCTCGCGCGCGGAAGGGAAGAGTTCGACTATAATTAGCCCGCCAGCTGCGAACTAGCCGCTGGCTGAGTAGGCAAAAATCCCAGTAGAATAGAATACAGTGAGATACCAGACAAGGAGATCCACTGTCACCTTATTTATATTTAATATGTGCCGAATTTCTGTCCATTATGATCCGCCAGAGTACAGAGATAAAAGGTATAAAGGTAGCAGATGATAAAATATTAATATCCCAGTTTGCAGATGATACCGCCCAATTTCTAGATGGTTCAAAACAATTTATTTGTGCATGTATGAACGTTTTGAAGCAATTTGCCTCTATATCCGGTCTGAAAATGAAATATGGGAAAACCACGGCAGTCTGGATGTTACGGAGGGTTTTTCGTGAAAGTGTCTGTGTGTAATAATTACTCTATCAGAAAATGCATGTTCTACTCTGTTTACCAAATCACTCCATCTCACACACACAGCACTCAAACTAGGCACAAAGACTTTAACACGTTACTGCCCTTTGCCCTCGTACCTATATTCAAACATCACAACAAAATACAAATATGATATTTCTCATACAATCAACAATCTCTTGCATTCACTGTAATACTTTTAACAATAGCTCAGGTAGCACGTGGATGAATATCACGTCCCTCGATGACGTCGTCACTTGTTTCTCACAATCCTTCTGTTAATCATACATTTCCTGTTACGCACACGTTTCATGTTACGTACTCTCCAGTGGTTACTCACAATACAGTGGTTACTCACAGTTCAGCGGGTTCATTTGCTGGATCCATATCACGCCAATGACAAAATATGATCATGGTGATATGGGGTGGGGTTCTACCGGGTCCCAGAATTCCTGCGCTGCGTTACAACCTTGCGCCCACAATCTGACGATCTTCTACGTCGTGACGACAAGGAGGGGATGCTCATCTTCGTCCCTCATTTCCATCAGCAGAGTGCATCCTTGCTCCCACCGGGGTGCTGTGTCAAAAGTGTATGCTACCATAAGTCTCAACCACTCAGTTTCTAGTCAAACTTCTCCACAAAATAATAATTCCACTCTTACTCAATAATATTCATTCATCCGTCAACTAGCCTATGTTGTTACCGTATTACATCAGCTCATTTACAAATTACTCCATTACAAAAGAACATACAAACATTCCTTTCCAAAATGGCTGACAACAGCTCACACATCTCCAACCCAATTCACAACATTACTCTCACAGTCATTTCACAAGTCAAGATTACTGAGCAAAATACAATTCAATAAATACCTGTATATTCACAGCATTGAATCACACATGATTCATCCAAAACATGAGTCGTATAACAATCGACCTCAATGTCACTTGAGCAACATACTGAAAAACGTAGAGACACGAGCAGACACGTCTATCTCCCGTGACCGTCAGTAATGTTCTGGTTAATACAACCAATATGTCTACCTCCCTTTTACCAATCTCCTCTCTCATTGGTCAATCCTAAAACCAGGCAACCAATGAAAATATAGTTTGCAAAATCAGATCACCCCATTCCATCAGGTGATATTACAGTCACGCACTCAAGCCATGCGAATTTAAAGTATGGTAAGCTAATCTGTACACATTTGTTAAACATTAATTTAGACTAAACTATGTACAAATCCATTTGTTACACTGGATAGGCTCACATTGTTACGGAGGGTATTTGCGTGAAAGTGTCTGTGTGTATTAATTACTCTATCAGAAAAATGCGTGTTCTACTCTGTTTACTAACTCACTTCGTCTCACACAAACACAACACTCAAACTAGGCACAAAGACTGAAACACGATTACTGCCCTTTGCCCTCGTACCTATATTTAAACAACGCAACAAAATACAAATATAATATCTTTCATACAATCAACAATCTCTTGCATTCGCTATAATAATAATGATAATAGCTTATGTAGCACGTGGAAGAATAACCGTTTCTCGATGACGTCGTCACTTGTTTCACACAATCCTTCTGTTAATCATGTTTCCTGTTAATCACAGTATCTCTTACGCACATTTCACATGTTACGTATTCTCCAGTGGTAATTCACACTTCAGTGTTTACTCACGATTCAGCGGGTCCATTGCTGGATCCAATATCACGCCAATGACAGTAACGCTCATGGTGATATGGGGTGGGGTTCCACCGGGTCCCAGAATTCCTGCGCTGCGTTACAACCTTGCGCCCACAATCAAACGATCCGTGGCGCCAAGGAGGGAATGCCAGTCTTCTTCATCTTCCCCGCAGCCGAGGGCATCCTCTCTCCCACCGGGGTGCTGTGTAAAAAGTTTATGCTACCGTAAGTCTCAACCACTCAATTCTTAGATAAATTTCTCCACAAAATAATAATTCCACTCTTACTCAATATTATTCATTCATCCGTCAACTAGCTTATGCTGTTACAGTATTAAAACAGCTCATTTACAAATTACTCCCATTACGAAAGAACATAAAAACATTCCTTTCCAAAATGGCTGACAACAGCTCACGCTTCTTCAACCCACTTCACAACATTATTCGCACAGTCATTTCACAGGTCAACATTACTGAACAAAATACAATTCAATAAATACCTGTATATTCACAGCATTGAATCACACATGATTCATCCAAAACATGAGTCGTATTACATTCGACCTCAATGTCCTTCGAGCAACATTCCGACCAAAACGTGGAGACATGAACAGAGACGTCTGTCTTCCCCAGTTGCCGGTAATGTTCTGCTCTATTCAATCCAAAATGGCTATACCTCCTTTTTAGAAATCTCCTCTCTCATTGGTCAATCCTATAACCAGGCAACCAATGAAAATATAGCTTGCAAAATCAGATCACCCCAGTTCAACCGGTGACCCTTCATCACGCAGTCAAGTCATGCAAACCCAAAAGTATGGCAAGCCAATATGTACACATTTGTCAAACACTTTTTAGACTGAACTATGTACAAATCCATTTGTCACACACATCAAAATTGTACTATTAAATGTATGCTGGAACTTAGGCTCAGTTGGAACCCTGTAACATTTAAAGTCCTTAGTATTGTTTTTTCAGTCAACTTAGATGACATTATACCCCTTAATTATGAATATAAATTTCATTTCATTTTTCATTTTCATTACTTTATGGTCCCATCGCTGGGAAATTCGGGTCGCTTCCTCCCAGTGGAAACCTAGCAGCAACGGAGTCGCGCTACCCAGGTGTCTGCGTGTTTAGGTGTATTCAGCCACCTGCACTTATGGCAGAATGACCAAGGTCTTTTACGTGCCATTGTGATGACACGGGGGTGGGACATGGCTTCCGTCTCTGGGTCTGCACATAAAGTTGACCCGTGTCCGTCCCGGCCCGAATTCGAACCTGCGACCTTCCAATCACAAGTCCAGTGCTCTACCAACAGAGCTACCAGGGTAGAAATTGAGAATTTGTTAAGGTCCTGGTCCAGAAGAAATGTAACCCCTTTTGGAAAAATAACAGTTATTAAGAGTTTGGCGTTGTCTAAGTTAACTCATTTGTTTATGAGTTTACCAGACCCTGATGATACATTCTTGTTTGATTTGAATAAGTTATTTTTTTCATTTCTATGGGATGGTAAGAAAGATAGAATAAAGAGAACAACAACATATCAGTCGTTTGAAGAGGGGGGGGGGGGTTAAAATGGTGGATTTGAAATGCTTTTTGTCAGCTCTGAAGGTATCATGGTTACAGCGAGTCCTTTGTAGTGAAGGAAAAGTAACTAAACTTCTACAAGCTCTGTGTCCACTTGTACATAATATTCACAAGAGAGGAGGTGAGTTTGGAAACATACTGATGCAAAGAGTTCAGAATCCTTTCTGGAGAGATGTTTTCAAACATTATAAGCATTTTGCATGTAAATGTGTCCCCATCTCCTTGAGTGATTTTGCCTCAGAGCGTCTGTATTATGATGTACATATTTGCATTCATAAAAAGGTTATTTTTAACAGGAATTGGATGGGAAACGGCATTATTTAATACAGTCGGTCACTTGATGGGAGCTGATGTTTTTTTGTCATATAACGATTTTGAATTGAAACATCCAAATTTACAACTGAATTTTGTGTTCTTCGAGGGTGTTATGCGCTCAGTTAAGAATTATCATAAAAGATTAAAGTTGGATGCAGTTTTAAACAATGTTTTTCATACTGGTGATGATGTTTTATGGAAAAAAAATATCTAAAGGTGGAGTAAAACATATATATACCCATCTTGTGAAAAATGATGGCAATTTACAGTGCATTGAAAAATGGACCAATTTATTGAAGTTTGATGTAAATGTTAAAAATGTGTTTTTGACAAGAAGGCGAACTACACAAGACACATACCCGAGGTGGTTCCAATACAGAATATTACATAGAATTGTTCCCACTCAACGCCTGTTATTTTTGATGACAATTTCTGACACATCACTATGTAGCTTTTGTACACAGCAAGAGGAAACCTCAGAACATTTGTTTTGGGAGTGCACTAAAGTTAAGCTGTTTTGGTCTGATTTCACAAAATGGTTATGCCTAAATTTCACACATTGCAGTAATTTGAATTTGTCAAAAAGAGCTTGTCATTTTAGGGTATTTACACAACTTTCATACGGATGCTGTTTTTAATTTGTTTATTCTCCTTGCCAAACAAAGTATATTTGGAGCCAAATTAAATAAGACAGTCCCAACACTAAATGTTTTTGTGAAAATTTTTAAACAAAGGTTTCTGATCGAAAAGTATAATGCTAGTATAGATAATTATTATGGTAAATTTGCAAAGGATTGGTGTTTATATAGACACTTTTTTCATTAATGCCATAGGATAATTGTATTGATTGATTTCGTATGAACATTATGAATGTGATACTCCCTGTTCCATTTATTCATAACACATATTATACAGTACTGTTACGCCTATATTTTTTTTATTTTTTTGTTTGACCTCAGTTGCATGCTTCAACCCTGAGTTGTTTTGCCTTTGTTTCTTTTTTTTTCTTTTTTGTAAGGCGGGGAGCATCCTTCTTCATTGGTCTTTTTCCAATCACATCAAGTAATCACAAAATATTTCTTAACCTTAATTCAAAATCAAACATACAAATGATATCAATTGGCACACCATATCCATATTTACCAATACACATTTTAGCGACAATTAACAAATCATTTATATAACATACCATTTAAGTGGAAACATTTTCATTTGGTGGAAATCCTAGCAACACTATCCTTGCTGTCAAACTTATATATACGCCAAATTTTCTATTTACTCTATAAATCACGTTCAACCAAACACCACGAATCTTCTGGCAGAAAAAAGAAATGTTCTATATAATCTGTCTCATTATAACAATATGTACAATAAACTTTTTCAACAATTGTGGGGTAAATATTATGCACAATTTTGCAATTTAATTCTCTCAATCTGGTCTCGGGGGAAACTTTCTGAACAATTAGCCAATGCCAGGGGGTAATTTCAACATCAAATTTGTGCAGCCAAAAATGAAGACAACATGGATTCTTATACTCCAGACTTAATAAATACTCTAAATACTGGCGCGCCCGAAAGAACTCTTCCCCACACAAAAAATTGCGAAAATTCTGATTTTTCAGAAACAGTCACGCGACCTAAGGTTTGTCTAACAAACATTTTCACTGCACTGTACACAACTTTATATTGCATAAATAGTGAGGGAAAAAACCCAATTATCTCCCCTATTTCTGGAGTATCAAGCAGTCGTTACCGATCATAAAGTCAGCTACGTAGGTTATACGTGTTGTGCCCATGTCTTAAAAAAAAGAACACACTTCTGATACATAACCTTATTGTTATTCCAAATACATTCAGAATTAACATCCTTACATATCATATCCTTATTATTCTGAATCCAAACTTTTAAAAATTTCTTCCAAAACAACGATTTTATCATTTCAACTCCCTTTATCCTTTTCCAATTCACTCTAAATTTAAAACATGCAAAATCTTCTCCAAATTTGAAAAACCAGAAAGATGGTACAAATGTCCATCTATCTTCCACCGAGGACGTTTGTAATTTCGACGCCCATTCACACAAGATGGAGGACTGAATTAATTTTAAATCAACCATTTTAATGCCTCCTTTTTCATGTTGACTTTTCAACACGGATCTTTAAACCTTTTCAAAGGCTTTTTTATTGACGTCTTTCCTTTTCCACAAAAACCAAAATAAGAGGGTATTTACTCTTTCTAAAACCTTTTCTGAAATACAGAGTGCCTTCATAACGTATTTGTTTGTTTGTTTGTTTGTTTAACGCCCAGCCGACCACGAAGGGCCATATCAGGGCGGTGCTGCATTGACATATAACGTGCGCCACACACAAGACAGAAGTCGCAGCACAGGCTTCATGTCTCACCCAGTCACATTATTCTGACACCGGACCAACCAGTCCTAGCACTAACCCCATAATGCCAGACGCCAGGCGGAGCAGCCACTAGATTGCCAATTTTAAAGTCTTAGGTATAACCCGGCCGGGGTTCGAACCCACGACCTCCCGATCACGGGGCGGACGCCTTACCACTAAGCCAACCGTGCCGGTCTTCATAACGTAAACTAACCGAGGAACAACAACACTTTTAATAACGCACAATTTTTCAAAGTAACCTAAATTTCTTCTTTGCCAAACACTTAATATCTGCACAATTGTATTTATCCTGGATGACCAGTTCTCCTCAAGGGAGGATGCTGCACAAAAGTTACAAAAAACAATGCCGAGTATCCTCAACTTATTTTTCCAAACCAGACCGTTACACTCGGCACCATGGCCTCTATTGGACCCAACCCACATGGCCTCCGTTTTTGTACGGTTTATCTCTAGACAGACATATTCGCAAACGTGCGGAACAAATCCATCACTACATTCACATCATCTGTGTCTCTTAAAAACAATGTTACATCGTCGGCATACAACACAATCTTCAAAACACAACTTAAATTTCCCACCGTACTACGTTTTAACACAATACCTTTAATTCTATCATCGGATCTAACCCGTATTGCCAATAATTCTATTGCCAAAACAAAAGCCAGTGGAGAAAAAGGACATCCTTGTCTAATACCAACGTCCGCCGTAAAATAATCACTTATCCAACCAGAATACCCAACACAACTTTTACTTTCGTTCATCAATACTTTTACCCATCTAACAAAATCCTTGTCAAATCCAAACTTCAAAAATGCATATAGCATATAATCCTTAGAAATGCTGTCAAATGCTTGTTTAAAATTGACTGCCATAATAGCACCGGGCATGTTGGATACCCTAGTCAGATCTACAACGTCGTCAATTGTTCTTAATAACGATGCAACTGATCTTCCTTTTAAAAAACCTGTCTGCTCTTTATGTACAATAGAATCAACAACACGACACATTCTGTTTGCCAAACATTTTGCCAACAATTTATAATCAGAGTTCGTTAACGAAATGGGTCTCCAATTTTGCAATTTTGTTTTTGTTAATTCTTTTCCTTGGTGAATAAGTGTAATTAGAGCCAGAGATTGTGAATGTGTCAAACTTCCCTCTGCAAAGGCAACGTTGAAGGAGTCTACCACAACAAATTTCAACTTCAACCAAAAACATTTGAGACATTCTATAGACAGGCCATCAAGACCCGGTACTGAACCATTATTAAGTTGCTTAAGCGATGCTGTTGCTTCGTTTACAGTTATTAGACCTTCACATTCTTCCTTCTCCCTCTCTCGTAACTGTGGAACTTCACATCCCTGTAACAACATAATTATCAACTTTCTGTGAAAATCCATGCATGAGGTGTTACTTTTGTACTATACAAATGTTCAAAATGCTCCTTTTGGGCATGTAAAATGTCACACTGATTACTTAAAACTTGGCCGTTATCCAATTCCAATTTATTCATAACTTTGGAATTTGCTCTACTTTTTTCCAAATTCAAAAACATTTTTTTCTCCTTCTTCTATCCATTTAACTCTTGCTCTCACCATTGTGGGTTTTTTTTGCAAACAATTCCAACTTTAATCGTATTAAATCACGTTTCTCTTGTACCGATTCATTCTTGGGGTCAGTGTCAAGGATAACGTCGCACTCATTCAGTTCCCCATACGACTGCACTATTTCATTTTTTCCGTTTTGCTTTGTAAACACTGTACGTCATGGTTTGTAAACACTGTTCGTCATGGTTTGTAAACACTGTACGTCATGGTTTGTAAACACTGTACGTCATGGTTTGTAAACACGGTACGTCATGGTTTGTAAACACTGTACGTCATGGTTTGTAAACACTGTACGTCATGGTTTGTAAACACTGTACGTCATGGTTTGTAAACACTGTACGTCATGGTTTCATCTTTAATTTGCAATTTCAGGAACTCCCATTGTTCTTGGGGAGCCATCAACTTATTTTCACACAAACATGTGTCTATTAATTCATTCATCTTGTGCACAAAAACAAGATCTTTTAACAAATTATTATTAAACTTCCAGTAACCGGGACCCCGCTCCAACTGAGAACATCGATATCTAATCTCAGTTTGAATACATCTGTGGTCGGAAAAAGAGACAGGAAACATGCTGCAGTCAAGCACATCATTAAACACCGAGTCACTCGAAAACACGTAATCAATTCTTCTGGCAACGAACTCATTCCTTCTGGACCAAGAATATTCTTTAAGTGTAGGATGAAATATCCGCCAGGTATCAGTAAGTCCACATGAGTTCTTAAATTCGTTTAGGGACAAGACCACGTTTTTAGGGTGGTTTTCTCCACTCACAATATCCATATCATTGTTCAAAACCGCATTAAAATCCCCACAGACTACAATACGTTCAGTCGATAATTAAACCCCATGTATGCTTGGTGGCTAAAGTGTGATCACCGTCCCCACCTACCCCCCCCCCCCCCCCTATGTCGCCTGTCCTTTCAACCACCCACCCTGTTGGTCTATGTATGTGTCTTGTCTAAGTATACTGTTCAAAAAAAGAAACGCATAGCTTGTAATATTTGGTTAATTTAGTTATATGGCTACAAGGATATCCACCAAACTGCAGAAAATGTTTATCTGGTCGTCGACCTTTCGTCCATTGCCACAAGTGAGCTCTGCACGTGACGCATGCGTTATCAGTGGCTACAATGTCAAAATTGCTCATTTGGCATGACCACTCGTCATGCTTTAGTGTAATCTCGTGAAACTCGGGGAATATTGAGCTCTCACCATGTCTTCCAAAACCCATAAAAGCGGATTGTTCGCCAAAAAGAAATCAGACGACAATTCAGCGACGAAAGATGGCCCGATTGAGCAGAGAAGACCGCCAAATTGCATTGGGTCGTTTACAAGCAGGCCAAAGTCAAAGTGCAATCGCCAGGCACTTCCACGTGTCCCAGAGCACCATCAGTAGACTGTGGGTCAGGTTTCAAGCCACTGGCTCCGTTGCTGACTTGCCACGAGCGGGAAGACCAAGGGCGACAACTGCTGCTCACGACCGCTTCATACGGCTCCGCCACCTCCGGAATCGTTTCCTGTCGGCCTCATCTTCTGTCCAGGCTCTCCCCGGGCCACACCGATTATCGGACCAGACCGTGCGGAACCGCCTGCATGAAGCTGGTTTGAGAGCTCGCAGACCTCACGGAGGAGCTGTCCTCACCCGCCGCCATCGCCAGAACCGAGTGCAGTGGGGCAACCAGCACCTTCGCTGGACCATCCGGAATCACTGGAGACACGTGTGGTTCAGCGACGAGTCCTACTTCCTGCTCCAGCGACATGATGGTCGGAGGAGGGTCTACCGGAGAGTAAACGAACGTTACGCGCCCAACTGTGTGGATGAGGCACCCGTTCATGGTGGTGGAGGCGTCATGGTGTGGGGGGCGATCAATACCGCTGGAAGGAGCACCCTGGTGCACGTCCAAGGGCGCATAACTGCCCAGCGATACGTGGAGGAAATTCTGCGCCCACACGCCCTTCCTCTTCTGGCTGACCAGGATGCCATATTCCAGCAGGACAACGCTCACCCGCACACAGCACGACTCAGCACCCAGTTCCTCACCGACCACCATGTCCAGGTGCTTCCCTGGCCATCCATGTCGCCAGACATGAACCCGATAGAACACCTCTGGGATGAATTGGACAGACGTGTGCGCAGGCGAGAAGAAGCGCCGGCAAATCACCGCGATCTATTGCAGGCACTTCAGGAGGAGTGGGACACCATCCCACAGCAAGATATCCGGCATCTGATCCAGTCCATGCCCAGAAGGTGCCGGGCAGTTGGTGCTGCTCAAGGCAGTCACACCCCCTACTGACTTGACAGCCTCGGCACCCAATCGTATTGATTGACTGATTGATTTGAAGATGCAAAATGAACTGTGTGTGCATTCAACTGTGTCCATACCAAATTTCAAACAAATAATCTAAATATTGAATTTTCTGTTAATTGTTTCGAAAAATAAAACAAATTTGGCAAGTAGCAACTATGCGTTTCTTTTTTTGAACAGTATATGTGCGTGTGTATGCGCTGAGACAATCTTATCTTATGCTGGTAAATTCTGTGTATGCTGTTTGTTAAATTATGTTAATGTGTATGTTAAATTATGTTAATGTGTATGTAAATTCTGTGTATGCCGTATGTTAGATTATGTCAATGTGTATATAAATTCTGTGTATGCTGTATGTTAAATTATGTTAAATTATGTTTATGTGTATATAAATGAAAAACAAAATAATCCGACATGCCAGAGAGAGTTTAACAAATAAATCTGTATCCTGTCGGACTGAACACATAAATGTGAAAATTAGCAAGCATTTCGAAATGCTTCAAATGACACTTTAGTTGTAAATATATTCAACTCGAGCGTGTCTAACACACACAGCAGGTTGCATAACCGGGGGCCGGTCGCTCAGTTGCTCGAGCACAGGACATGTGATCACGGATTTGAATCCGGGCCTTGAATGACACGAGTCAACTTTATGTGTAGGTTCAGAGACAGTATCAATGTCCCAGCCCCGTATCACCACAGTGGCAGTTAATGAGATTGGTCATTCTGCAATAACTTCAGGGTGGCTGATTACACCTAAACACATACATACCTAAGTAGTGCAACTCTCTGCTAGCTTTCCGCTGGGAGGATGAAGCTCGACTTTTACAACAACGGGATAATGAAGTAAATGACATGATTTGGTGTGTGGCAGGGCTGGAGCTGGGCCAGATCTGTGACAAGGACATGGATTGTGTGAGCGGCACGGTCTGCGACACTGATGCCACATGCAGTGAGCGCCTGGACTCCCCACACCCAGCCACCCTACTCCAAATATATCTTTGTGTGACTCGCACTCACGCACGCACGCACGTGTACACACTAGTACGCCCCCCCCCCACACACACACACACATTCTGCCTGCCTACACGATTGTGTTAACATCTATGTTTCTTTTACCAACCTGAGAAATTGGTGAGGTCCAGGATTCAAATGTGTCCGGCCAGCCGTTCATCCGTAAGTTTTTGAAGCTATACCTCTGCACACTTTTAGGGTGTTATGATCTCACGAAGTGATCCCAGTTTTGTTGACCCTCGTCAAATTTTGGGGACACAGCGGGGTCATGCTCGTTAATGTTGAGGTTATCTCGAATGTTTTTTTAAACTAGAGCTTTGATACTATGATACTATGATACAAGCTGAATGAAGGTGATGGCTTAGAGGAAACATTTCGTTTTCATTCTACTTTGTGGCACAAGCGCTGCGGTCTTACAATAAGCGATTGTGAACTTACAGTGTAACTAAACAGACATTTTCAAGTGTCAGCTTTACTGACTTGCTTTATGTTTTGTCCAAGTATAGACCCCTAGAAGCGATACTGGACGATTTTTCCAACGTTTACTGTGTTTTCTGATTTACTACGATTTTTTAAAAGTGTTGAGCCCATTTCAGATTTACCTGATTATCTTTTCTTGATTTGGTACTTCCAAAGAACAAGAACAAGTGGTTCTTTGAGTTCCGGTTTTATGTTTTAACCAATCAGAATTTGGTTTTTAAATAAAATCGTCTGCTGCTTGTCCAAGCAGAGTCGGCAACAAGCACTGCTTGCCACATGTGTGATGTTACCAACAGAAATAGCCAGAAATTGGGCAAGGTAGCAATGTAAATGAATTTGATCTAACTAAATAGTAATGTGCTTGTACTGCGTCTCTGGCCTTTGAATTCACTCCAAATGCGTGTATTGGCTCAGCGTGAGAGGAAACATCCTGTCGAAATCGTAAGCACGAGGCTGACTGGGAGAGTTTTATTCGAAGAGCATGCTGAAACGGATTGTAAGTACAATATTTTACATGTTCTCGACATTTCTGTTGATCTCTCCTTAACTTTAATTGTTTCCTTAATTTAAAACCCTCGGGCTTGTATTTTCAGTTGTGATACTAAGCACGTATCTTTGTCACAGTAAGGGTCATCCGATCACTTCACACTTGAAGTTTGGAATGATGAAGTGGAATTATTTCTGGATCTAATTTATGCTTTGTCCCCCCCCCCCCCCCCCCGGCCTCGATTCATATTTTCGCCACATATGTATTGTCGTGTGAGGGGGTAGATGTTTGTACTGGCTGATTTTTTACTTCGGTCAGATACAGGTGATTGGAAAAAACTGTCAAGGATTTCAGAATTTAATAGATCTGTTCGAAGTTTTTACGGGATGGGTCCTGTTACATACAGACTGAATGTGCCTAAGATGAACTTTTGGTCCTGATTTGGCTTATATGGTCCCCTGGACCCAAAAAGCAACAACTAACTAACTAACCAACTAACTCTGGATGGAACATACACACACAAATGAATCTCTTGAGTTTGTTATACGGCGAATGTCCACGTCTGTGGTATGTTTTTATACTGTTTGATTGAATAGACTTACGTGCATCCTCTCGCAAATATGCGCGCGCGTGTGTGTGTCTGTGCCTCAGACTTATTAATCAACGATGATGTTGCACATTACAGATCTATGCGACAGGAGCAAGTGGACAAGACAGCTACACTTGTCTGAGCGAAGATCCATCGGTAAGCTCTTTTAGCCGAATACAGTGAGCCTGGGTGCAGGCAAGCTTCTATCATGTTCGTGTGAGTGCTGCAGGGCTATTAGACGACTTTTCATTATTCTTGATTTGGAGATCCATGCAGGGTATTATAAAGTGCAGAATATACACGTTTGAACAAATACGATGTGTGTTTGCTCTGAAAAAAGAAGACGCAAAAAACAAACATCGTATTTGTTTAAAGTATCACAAATATTTATTACCTGTATCTGCATGTTTTGATAATGATGAAGGGTAAATTACTTTGACCAATGACGTGTACTTTTTTCTTTTTTAATTGTTTTTTTACCACACTGACAACCAATGATAGAAACACAGACACACTTAATAACATATCCACCCAAATTGTAACAATAAATGTAAGCTGAACAATGTCTGTAACACATTTCAGGCCTCAGAAGGAAGTAATGATTAGATTTAGACAGAGAGAGAAAGCCCAACACGAAACCAGTTGTTAACATTTTTATTTCATTATGTAATATTAAAAACACGACAACAACGTATTTCCTGTACTTAATTTCGTTCAATTATGGATTGCAAAGTATGTCAAATTGAGTGGCATAAAAAGGCACAGTCGCATGAAAAAAAGTTGGTTCACCGACTCGGATTTTGACTGGGGGGAGGGGGGTACTGCGCCTTTTACATCAAGATGTAAAGAAATGTATTTTAAATAATACTTATTGGAAGAAAACAAATCAAACAAACTACGACAATCGTTCTGAGGGGAGCGAATTACCTCTTCCGAAGAAATTAACTCCCTTGTCACCTTTTCTTGTCGTGACTTATGTAGAGTAAAGTGAATAGAAAGTAAATCAATTAGCAACACACACAAAAACATTTCAATAAGGAGTCTTGAAGTATTTGTCAATGTTGATCTTGTATGCATAACAAATAATATTATATTTTACGGGTTGCTAGTTACAGAAAATCGTCTCTTCTACAGGGTGACCCCCTAATAATGACACCCACAACAATGCAAATAACTTCTGCATCTGTTGAACAAATTATTGTATATATGGTATACATTAACTTCAGTTTATGTTCTGCCTTTCCAATAAATGGCAATTTTGTATATTGAATGATCTGACTTTTGTGCAATTTAAAAAAAAACATTCCAAATTCGGGGGTCGACTAAACAGAACGAGTTTTGACATTGAGCGGTAGCCATTTTTCCCTAATTTAAACCCTTCAGGTTTAAACCCTTTTTGATTATTTTGAATGTCTGAGTATGTAAAAACATCCCCTTCAACCCCCAGGCTATCGATGACCTGAAGAAAGCATGCAGTTACAGCTAGGTTCAGGGCAATCCTCAGACACGAAAGCGTTGGTTTAAAAAAAAATGTATTCAGAATTTCTTCGCACACACACAGCTAGGACACGCACTCAAGCAAATGCTTATATCACGTGACCAGAACAATACTAAATTACACACATTTTCGTAATGGTGGACATAACAACAATAAACCAGAAGAACAAATTGAAAGAATGGGGATGGGGAGCTAAATAGGAACAAAACAATCTACAGAAGATAAAAAAGAAAAGGGAGGGAGAGGGGGAAGAAAGTACAAACAACCACAAGGAGAGACTAGGACGAAAGCGCATAGGAAGAGAGCATCAAGTCTAAGACATGCAACATGTAAATTCAAGTAAATGTAACAATTTTTTTATGGAAGGCAGTAATTCGTTAACATATAAAATACGAGACAAACGATAATAATCATTACTTATACGCTGCTTATGTAATCAAATACAAAAGCGTTGGTGTCATTGGTGACGCAAAAGTTGGATCATATCACCTACAAATTTGCCAATTTGTGAACTGCTCATGCATAAAATCAAGTTCATGTATGCTGAATATGAAGTTATCCAGTCAATTGATGTAGAAGTTATTAGCATTTCTGTCAGTTTTCAGTATTTACACATCTCTAAAGCAAAGTCTGACATATTCGAAAGTTTTGCTTAAACACCTAGACGATTTGTGACGATACTCTCCTAAGCTTCTAGACTTCTCAGCCCTGTCTTGGAAATGAATTCGAATAAGGCAGTCAAAATAACTTAGTTTGGAGCACCCATCAATGAGAATAAGCATTAACTTTTGACACAGGAAATATCTTCTACCGAAAGCTCTCCTGGTTTTATTCTACATTATGTCTGCATAATGGTAACAAATTTAATGATAAGTAAACTGATTAAAAAAATAACCCAAGCTAACGTCCTTCCATTTGTCCAGAATTGTTCCATGTTTCACTTGGGAACTGAGGGATAATTGGTCAAAAGAATTGTTAAAAAGGAGGGTTAGGGTAACCCTAACCCTTTTTGGACCATCTGTATGCAATGCCCGCTATAGGTGGAAGACTTTCGTGGAAGCCATGGAAGAATACATCGCTGTTGTGCTGGTTCAGCTTGAGGTCCTGTCCTAGCGAATATCCTGCGCACACAGAAACACGACTTTTTAAGCCATTTATGTTGCATTCCGTGACATAGCTTTGTTAGTGCCTGATAATAATGACAGATTTGTTTCATATACATTTTTTTAAGACACCCCATATAATATGTGACCCTCCACCACGAAATGAGTCGCATGTCACCTCGCGCGGTTCTGCGCTAGGCTTAATATAAGTCCGGGGAGTGTCTGGTAACAGTGTGATGCTTAGTCACAGGCTTATAACTCAAACAGTTTTCGCTCTTTTCTAAAACGGTTTTCACCACTGGATAGAGCATAAAACACTCTTTAGGAAAATGTAAAATATGAAAACCATGCAAAGGTGACATGCGACTCATTTCGTGGTGGAGGGTCACATATTGTTTGACAATCTCTTTCAACATAGTTTACGAATCACCAATGTGTATACACACGCAAATAACCCACAGGTCAATAAATTACTTTCCAGAGAGAAAGAGAGAGAGAGAGAGAGAGAGAGAGAGAGAGAGAGAGAGAGAGAGAGAGAGAGAGAGAGATATTAAAACTAGAAAATGTGTCCTATATAAAAAAAACTGTCATATTAATGCTTGGTAACAAGGATTATCACTGTCAAATCTTTGCTTGTACCTGCATGGTGTTTACTGCGCTATATACAAAACTTGTTTTATTTTATTTTATCAATTTTTGGTGGGGGGGGGGGGAGATGTTTTGTGATGAGGTTTTTTTCCAAGCCTTTACTGCTTTAGTCATTGAATGCACCCGACTTCGATTTATTGTTCAGTGATGGGTAATCGTGTGATCAACTATGTAAGTTGGTGATTGTTCTGGCTTCTTACAATGACATTGCATTAATTTTATAAGTTTGTTAAAATCCTGTTGTTTTGTGTATGTGTGTGTGTTTCAGGCAAAAGCTGATCTTACAGTCCTAGGTGTATGCAGTTCCTCTGCTTCTTCGATCAGGAGTCAAAGTATACAATCTAAACCGATTATTTTGTTCAATAATGTTTAGCTTACCATCCCGAAGAAGGCAGTAACGTGCCGAAATATCGACTCTAGATATTAACGTATCTAACCTGGTTACTGGTGTGTTTTCTTTTTATTTCAATAATGTAAATGTGTGACAACTTGCAGGGTACGATTTTTCTGGCAAAAGACCTTTTATGGATCAAAGAAAACTTTTGTCATGGTGCACAAGTCAATCAATTTGGTTGATAAATAATTTGTGCTGCATTTTCCCTGGTTCCAAAACGTAGTATGTATTACACCATGTCCTTGCCTGTCATTGGCATCACCTGATTCTCTGCAAGTCTTTTAGGGAAATACGTCATTTTACACTTGCACTGATAGTAGGTGGCAGTGGAACGGTAGACATGCAACGACAACGAACAACAAAAGACAAAACAAAAACAGCTTGACAATAAAGTTTAGACTCATACGAACGGCAATACCATACCGGAAAGATGTGGAGACGAACGGTGCTTTCTTAACGCATACGAACGGCAATACCATACCGGAAAGATGTGGAGACGAACGGTGCTTTCTTAACGCATACGAACGGCAATACCATACCGGAAAGATGTGGAGACGAACGGGGCTTTCTTAACGCATACGAACGGCAATACCATACCGGAAAGATGTGGAGACGAACGGTGCTTTCTTAACGTATGTTCAGTTGATAGAACGGCAATACCATACCGGAAAGATGTGGAGACGAACGGTGCTTTCTTAACGTATGTTCAATTGATAGAACGGCAATACCATACCGGGGAAAGATGTGGAGACGAACGGTGCTTTCTTAACGTATGTTTAATTGCTGTAGGTGTGGGTTGGTTTTTTTAATTCAAATTTGTTAGGAATTTGAGTTAAAACTTATTTCTGTGATGTAGTGAATTTTTGTTCGTGATAGCATTCAAACAATGGCAACATGTTGAATGACAAAGATCTAAAAATTAGATTGTTAAAAGTCGCTCATACGAGTCACCTGTGTCTTAAAGCCCCAGTATGTCACAAATGATTTACATAACGATTTAAATCTTCTCATGAAAAAAGCAGTTCGAACCTTATGGAACACTGTCACGGTTTGGTGACATTGATTGGGGAAGAAACACTCTGTAGGGTGCCTTTCGGGAATTTCGTTTACCTCCACGCCTGGGCTGGGTGCGAGGTGTAATATTATGTACAGGGTTTCCACGTGCGGGATTTTGCTGGCTTAGCAAAGTCAGCCTAAAACTGCGCTTTACTTTTGACGATAGCGATTGGTCGCTGGAGTCATGTGATGTTTTTGACGAGCTTTTGGGGGACATTAAAACGACCCATTTGGCACATGCTTCGATAAGAGAAGGTCGTTTCTTGTCTAAGAGTTGATGGTATTCAACACGTTATGATATTGTTTATGTCAACGTGCCTGCTCTGCCTGTCCAGGAGGGCTCTTAGAGCAACGGAGAAGTGACCGCCTTTTCGCTGCAAGATATTTTTCTGACGACGAGGTCGTCAGGTGTTACTTGACTGGGTGTTGGAGGATTTCAACGCAGAAGAAGGCTCAGTACAAGGGTTGTGGCTACAAATTCGCGGACGAACGATAAGCCATACACGGAAGCGGGTTCGCTTAAGGAGAGCTACACATTCATAGGCTGTTGAGGTAATAAATCGTTATTAAACGCTGTTGACGAGTCAATGTTTGTGGAATGAAATACTCTCTGTTGTTCTCTCCAGGATAGCGCATAATATACTCTTTGTGACGCTGAAAGTATAATCTGTATATGGTTTTTGCAGATATGGAGAGAAGGAGGGAAAATGGCTGATTTGTTTCAGCTCCATAAACTTTCAAATAAATAAACCATTCCTACTTACTGAGCTGAACATGACCCCCTGATGACCTCGACATTTGAACAATATATAGGCAGCTAAACAAAATATGAAAACAGGTAAATATCAATATTGTTTCTCTCAAAAACGCCCCAAAACGATGTTGTCGCCAAAGCTTGACCCCATCTGTTAACTTGAAATATGACGAGGGCCAATAACGTTTTGATCATGACTGAAAAGTAGTCAAACCATGTGAGTGTGTGCGCTTTAAAAGCTCTGGCTTCAAAAGCATGACAATTTCCTTTTTTCCCAAAAAACAACCCTGCTGTCACCTTGACTTGACAAGGGTCTACCAAGCTTTCATCATGTCCCGAGGTCATTTAAACAATGTGTGCAGTTTCATAGATCTACCTCTATACAAAGTTGCGAAAGAGATAGGTTTCCTTTTTTGAGTCACTTGAGAAAAAGTGACTCTATGTAATCGGTCAGTGTTAGTCTGTCCGGCCGGCCGTCCGTAGACACCACCTTAACGTTGGACTTTTCTCGGAAACTATCAAAGCGATCGGGCTCATATGTTGCTCATATGTTTTCAAGGTCACTGGTCAGCGTCAAAGGAAAAATTAGACATTTTATATCTTTGACAAAGTTCATCGGATGTGATTGAAACTTTGTAGGATTATTCTTTACATCAAAGTATTTACATCTGTAGCCTTTTACGAACGTTATCAGAAAAACAAGGGAGATAACTAGCCTTTTCTGTTCGGCAACACACAACTTAACGTTGGGCTTTTCTCGGAAACTATAAAAGTGACCGGGCTCAAATTTTATGTGAACGTGACTCATTGTGTTGTGAATAGCAATTTCTTCCTGTCCATCTGATGCCTCATATAATATTCAGAACTGCGAAAGTGACTCGATCGAGCGTTTGCTCTTCTTGTTTTAACCTGAATTTGGCCATGCCGTGACCTTCAACATTTTAAGAAGATTAACCAAAGTTGCGTCATACCTTAAACTATAGCAGGTGGAAAGTTTCAAATAATAGTTTCATAAACACCTGCGAAAACCTCAAAAACAATGTATTTCACCACCTGACTGCATTCCAGACGGACGCCGAACTGGACGTCATACCACTGTCCATTTCTTAGA
The DNA here is from genome assembly GCF_037325665.1 of Littorina saxatilis. Taxonomy (NCBI): domain Eukaryota; kingdom Metazoa; phylum Mollusca; class Gastropoda; order Littorinimorpha; family Littorinidae; genus Littorina; species Littorina saxatilis. The sequence continues at coordinate 47,892,104 of NC_090259.1, forward strand.
CTTTCCTGATTAATTGGGTGAAACACAATTGATTGTTCCCATATTTTGGACATGCCCGGCCATAACCTGCTGTGACCTTGAATATTGGCTAGGGTCAAGACGAGTTGGGTCATATGTGAAGTTTTCATCTGATTAAAGTGTGTACAATTTCAAAAGCTCTTGATTAAAAGACGATCCTAAAATTGATGATTTTCAATATTTGTCCAACGTTTGATCCCTCAATGACACTGTATTTTGACGAGAGACATGTCTTAAAACCATCAAACTCTGAAAGTATGTGAAGTTTCAATGCAATAGCTTCAAAACCATTTGCCGGCCTAACAATTAACAGAAACCACACCTACAGCAATTAAAAATATGTTTAAACTGGTTGACTAGTTCAGTCATTAACCAACCTGAGTTTGCATACATGTAGCAGATCCATTTGTCATCATATGCATCTGACAAAGCATCCTCAGGTGTAGTCTAAAGTGTCTTCCAATGTCTTTGTGAGTTTCCTGTGAAAAGAATATAAACATCAAAGCAATTCAATAAGTTTTTTTCTTCAAATTTACTGAATCAAAGAGAATCAAAGAAATGAAAATGTAATCGTTCAAAAGGTTTGCACATTTATTGTACGTATTTGACCGGCTCGGACCCAAATTCAGGCCTTGGCAACTTTCTCTGTGAATGTAATTTGTATCAAACTCAAGTTAGATAAAGAGCTGAGGGATTAAAAATGTGATCCATTAGAGTCTGCAAGGTTCAAATTTGCATCTGAACATATACACACCCTATGTGTGTGCGCGCGTGTGTATTTGTGTGTGCAGGCCTGTGTTTTTTCTGGGATTAGGAAAGGGGGTTATACATGTTTAATTAATTCAAAAAGACCTCTAGCCGACCGTCCTCGTGCACAGTTCAAAATGTGCATCGTCTATCTAAGATAATAAACCTTATCTCTAAGTCAGTCCTTGGTGAATATATATATATATATATATCACAGACCTGGGAACCCATACAATTTCGGCGTATTGTGTACGCTTGATTGTCTAAAATATGATCAGTACGGTCGGTGGAAAATAAATACGATCAACAAAATTTGAATGATGTATAGAGTACACTCATTTTTCTAAACATACCCCAAGTTTCTTTGAGAATGCTCCAAGTAAAAATCAGGGGTTCCTAGGCCTGATATCACAGTTAAACAGCTTCTTTTCAGAATCAGGAGAGAAAAAAACACTGTTATATTGCGACAAGTTGTGACAAGAACAGACAGCAGCAGCAGCAACAACAACAACATTGCTAAATCGTCGCTTTAACGAAAGTTCATGTTTAGCACCGCAGACAAAGCATGGCTACTGATCCGACCAAAGCCACACTTTATGCACGATGGGCACATTGTGATGGCCAGCTTGTTAACGTGCGCCTTGCGTATGTTTTACATAGAATTGAATGTGTTTGTTGTTGTGTCTGTCATCTATCCTAATCGTTTGATTTGAAATAAAGCAAACTTGTTGGAACATGTGTAGTGCTTCACATAAACCTAGGTACCTGTTTAATAAGTAAACTAATGTCAGAAGTAGGTATTTACCTTGTTTGCCTTCGCGTTCGCGTTCTTGATAGCCTGTTACAGCATTGTATCACTTTCCTTGACATTCAAAACGCCAATGTATTTCTGAAAGAAAAATAAGGATATTGACCGAAACATCACACAAGTGGTATGTCATGCTAGGTTTTGTTTACAGTGCCTGTTCTACGACCACATCTAATTGTATTTTAAATAAAGAAAAACTGTATCTATTTTTTATTTCTCTCTTTGTGTGTGTTTGTGTGTGTGCAGAGGCGGATCACATCATTTTTAAGGGGGAGTTTCCAAATTTAATTTAGGGGCAAGGCGTCAACACTGCAAATTGACTATAAAGTGCGTCAGTGTGCACCCTAGAAGATCGACATCTGCTCGTTAAACTGTCAGCTGGTGACATGGTTGCCATTGACGCAGTGTATCACTATCATAACCTGTGCCTCCCTCAGCTTTATAAGCGTGTTGACAGACATCGAACGACAGAAAGAACTGAGAGTGATGACAACAGTTTTCATGCTTTAGCTTTTGTAGAACTAGTGTCATACGTGGAGACCTTTCGGGACCACAGAGAAACAGCACCAGTTTTCTGCATGCCAGAGTTGTGTAAGTTGTACACAAATCGACTGGCAGAATAAGGGCTGCAAGACTCAGAGATTCATTCTACCCGACTGAGAGAAAGACTGCAAGCTGCTATTCCAGATCTTGTTGCAACATATCAAGGTCGGGAATATGTCCTGATGTTTGACAAAGACATTGGAGATGCAATCAAGAAAGCCTGTTCGCAAGATTCGGAAGTGCTGCATTTTGCAAAGGCTGCACAACTCATACGCAGAGAAATATTCAAACTCTCAAATACATTCAATGGAACCTTCGAGCGCGGATGCCAAGATACTGCTGTACCTTTTTGCTGAAAGCTTTAGTTAGCATGATCCTACACGGCCCTGAAACAAGGGATGGTACTAGCAAACAACCCTTCCAAAACCAAACTGTCCTATCGATCGCTCAACTACTAGCTTTCAACGCCAAGAAAAAAGCACCAACAAATACGACTGCACACCCAAGGCACAGCCAGGGACAAGAGCCACCACTACCAGTGTACCTTGGCCTAAAGGTGCACTCGCTGACCAGGAAGAAAGACTGGGAATGGGAATCTCCTACACTCGTGTGCTTGCAATATTTACAGACATAGCAAACATTGTCTGCAAGAAGTTTGAAGTGGATGGCGTTGTGGTTCCTCCTCAAATGACTGACGGCATGTTCACAGCAGGAGTTGTTGACAATATCGACATCAACCCCAGTTCTACAACGTCAACTGAATCTTTCCACGGGACAAGTATTTTCTTAATACAAAATGGTGTGAACGACTCTGATCGTCGGCAAAGTTTCATTTCCATATTTAACAGGTCAGTCAAAGGAAGGACACATGTTGCCCAGTGTCCTGTTTGGTACACAGACATCGTCCCTCTTGCCGTCGCTAGGGATGATCAATTCCCACCGCCTTGTAGCACAAACCTACAGGTAACCATTCGTCCTGAAACTACGGTATCAGTCATGCAACAGAATGCACGTGGCTGGAACATTGCAGAAAAACAATTGGGGAGTACTGTTATGCTGACCAACCTGTATCATGGTTAGCTTTTCACGCTGCGCATCAAGAAGAACCAGCTCAGTCTGCTGCAACCATTGCTCTGCTACTGCTCTTGGTCACACATGCTCACACAATGGCATTAATAAAACACGCAACGTATGTCATCGCTTTGGCAGTCAAGAAACTAAACCCTGGGAAGACGCCTGCTGCAGCAATGGATCAACCACTCTTTGCTATAGGCAAAAGAAATTCCGTAGAAATGTCCTGACACATACGGAGAAAAAGTTTTTCTTTGTCATGATGGGTGGGTTTCACATTGAAATGGTGGCCTTAAAGTCCTTTGGTGACTGGTTTGACGGTAGTGGGAGGACCAACGTCACCTCAGCTTAAAGAATTCCATTCTGCCATACATAAGATTTTTTCATCAAAGTCAGTCACGTGACAAGAACCAGACATGACCACCAGGTAACAGCTGTCGCCCTGCACATCCTGCAGCACAAGGCCTTCTCCAAGTACGCTCACACATCCTGCAGCACAAGGCCTTCTCCAAGTACGCTCACACATCCTGCAGCACAAGGCCTTCTCCAAGTACGCTCACACATCCTGCAGCACAAGGCCTTCTCCAAGTACGCTCACACATCCTGCAGCACAAGGCCTTCTCCAAGTACGCTCACACATCCTGCAGCACAAGGCCTTCTCCAAGTACGCTCACACATCCTGCAGCACAAGGCCTTCTCCAAGTACGCTCACACATCCTGCAGCACAAGGCCTTCTCCAAGTACGCTCACACATCCTGCAGCACAAGGCCTTCTCCAAGTACGCTCACACATCCTGCAGCACAAGGCCTTCTCCAAGTACGCTCACACATCCTGCAGCACAAGGCCTTCTCCAAGTACGCTCACACATCCTGCAGCACAAGGCCTTCTCCAAGTACGCTCACACATCCTGCAGCACAAGGCCTTCTCCAAGTACGCTCACACATCCTGCAGCACAAGGCCTTCTCCAAGTACGCTCACACATCCTGCAGCACAAGGCCTTCTCCAAGTACGCTCACACATCCTGCAGCACAAGGCCTTCTCCAAGTACGCTCACACATCCTGCAGCACAAGGCCTTCTCCAAGTACGCTCACACATCCTGCAGCACAAGGCCTTCTCCAAGTACGCTCACACATCCTGCAGCACAAGGCCTTCTCCAAGTACGCTCACACATCCTGCAGCACAAGGCCTTCTCCAAGTACGCTCACACATCCTGCAGCACAAGGCCTTCTCCAAGTACGCTCACACATCCTGCAGCACAAGGCCTTCTCCAAGTACGCTCACACATCCTGCAGCACAAGGCCTTCTCCAAGTACGCTCACACATCCTGCAGCACAAGGCCTTCTCCAAGTACGCTCACACATCCTGCAGCACAAGGCCTTCTCCAAGTACGCTCACACATCCTGCAGCACAAGGCCTTCTCCAAGTACGCTCACACATCCTGCAGCACAAGGCCTTCTCCAAGTACGCTCACACATCCTGCAGCACAAGGCCTTCTCCAAGTACGCTCACACATCCTGCAGCACAAGGCCTTCTCCAAGTACGCTCACACATCCTGCAGCACAAGGCCTTCTCCAAGTACGCTCACACATCCTGCAGCACAAGGCCTTCTCCAAGTACGCTCACACATCCTGCAGCACAAGGCCTTCTCCAAGTACGCTCACACATCCTGCAGCACAAGGCCTTCTCCAAGTACGCTCACACATCCTGCAGCACAAGGCCTTCTCCAAGTACGCTCACACATCCTGCAGCACAAGGCCTTCTCCAAGTACGCTCACACATCCTGCAGCACAAGGCCTTCTCCAAGTACGCTCACACATCCTGCAGCACAAGGCCTTCTCCAAGTACGCTCACACATCCTGCAGCACAAGGCCTTCTCCAAGTACGCTCACACATCCTGCAGCACAAGGCCTTCTCCAAGTACGCTCACACATCCTGCAGCACAAGGCCTTCTCCAAGTACGCTCACACATCCTGCAGCACAAGGCCTTCTCCAAGTACGCTCACACATCCTGCAGCACAAGGCCTTCTCCAAGTACGCTCACACATCCTGCAGCACAAGGCCTTCTCCAAGTACGCTCACACATCCTGCAGCACAAGGCCTTCTCCAAGTACGCTCACACATCCTGCAGCACAAGGCCTTCTCCAAGTACGCTCACACATCCTGCAGCACAAGGCCTTCTCCAAGTACGCTCACACATCCTGCAGCACAAGGCCTTCTCCAAGTACGCTCACACATCCTGCAGCACAAGGCCTTCTCCAAGTACGCTCACACATCCTGCAGCACAAGGCCTTCTCCAAGTACGCTCACACATCCTGCAGCACAAGGCCTTCTCCAAGTACGCTCACACATCCTGCAGCACAAGGCCTTCTCCAAGTACGCTCACACATCCTGCAGCACAAGGCCTTCTCCAAGTACGCTCACACATCCTGCAGCACAAGGCCTTCTCCAAGTACGCTCACACATCCTGCAGCACAAGGCCTTCTCCAAGTACGCTCACACATCCTGCAGCACAAGGCCTTCTCCAAGTACGCTCACACATCCTGCAGCACAAGGCCTTCTCCAAGTACGCTCACACATCCTGCAGCACAAGGCCTTCTCCAAGTACGCTCACACATCCTGCAGCACAAGGCCTTCTCCAAGTACGCTCACACATCCTGCAGCACAAGGCCTTCTCCAAGTACGCTCACACATCCTGCAGCACAAGGCCTTCTCCAAGTACGCTCACACATCCTGCAGCACAAGGCCTTCTCCAAGTACGCTCACACATCCTGCAGCACAAGGCCTTCTCCAAGTACGCTCAGTCATGTCATTCTCCCCTCAGTTTCGAGGAGTGATGCAACAAAACGAAGCAAGACCAACCTCAGTTTGCCTACTGGTTCCTCGTTCTTCAACTGGATTTGTGCGTCCTTGAATTGGTCCTCTCGTTTTGCAGACTCCTCAGTTTGACCATCACGATCAGATCTCAAGTGTCAAACTGAAGTTCAGAGAGGAAGTAAAGTCATTGTTGTCAAGCTTCGAGGGCATAGGCAACCTATTTGAGGAAGACAGCGGCTTGTTCATGGTCTTGGACACTCGGAACGCATTGCCTCTGTCTGTGGTTGAAATCGTACAAAACGTTCTCACTATTGATCAAGAAAAATACGACGCATCATTCACTTCCTGGTTTTCTCTAGCAGCGACATTTTAGCATGGAGATTGACTCATGACTTTTGTAGTTGATCTTTTACAACACAAGCATAATATGAGCAGTACAAGTCAATTTTCCCCTGAAATCGGTCTTCATCATTGCTAGCAGATATGCTGTAATTTGAGATGTTTCGTGATCAGAAACCAAAAGTTTGGGAAAGCAGGAGAAATTCACTGAAACTGGGTCAAATTGAATAATCTATTTCTTGGTAATGATAACTTCTAGTTGAGATCAATATTTTATCTTCAATTTCCTGAATCTGTATGACTGGAGGTAAGCCGTTGTAAAATAATGCATTTTTTCTTCTTTCTGCAGTTTTTGGGTATTACTATGTCAAGATGACCTACTTATTGCATAATCGGTCTCTTCCGGTCGAGGTTTATGCATTTCACTTCTAGTAATCTACGATACATGCAATAAGCAGGTACCAGTAACTGAAGTTCTACTTCTCTATGCAGGACATTAGTAAAAATGGGTCATGTTGACCTATTTATTGCATAATCGGTTATTTCCGGTTGAGATGTACGTATTTCACTATCATTTCTTTCTCTAGTGAACGACGAAGAAGAAGAAGACTATCATTTCTTTCAATCTGCAATACATAAACTAAGGTGGTACCAATACTTGAAGTTTTACTTGTCTATGCAGGATATTTGTGGAAATGGGTCATGGTGACCTATTTATTGCTTATGTACAGTCACTTCCAGTTGAAATCACAGAACCTTCCCTCGATTTCTGGAATCTGCATGACATAATGTACACTAGTACCAGTGTTCACGCTTCTAATCCTTTTTGCAGGGTTGTTGTATATGCTTCCCCTAACCGAAGGCACTAGTATACTCTTCAAGAAAAGTTAAGGACAGGTCATGAAATGTTCACAATCTTTATAATATTCGCCAAAAACCACGGGTTTGACAATTTGATTAAAACGTCCCTTTTTTTAATTAACAAAAAGGGCAGTAAGTCTTGTTGTAGGAACATTTTTGGCAGGCAGTGTTACTGTGTCATGCTAAACAGGCGGAAAAAGGGAGGTTTTCTGTAAAAAGGGGGCAGCTTTCAAACTCTTAGGAAATCAGTGCAAGACATGCCAAGACAAAAACCAGAAATGCACGTGCTACAACATGGTTCCAGCCACGGAATGTGCTCACAAATTTGTGTTTGTAAAATTACACACTGGCAAAAATAAGGCAATGAAACAACATGCCCCTATCACAAAAACGGAGCGACTTGGATAAGGCAAGATGTTGTGTCTGCCAGGCAAGTGGTTCAGTGTCTCACTTCAACGTCATCGGACTGAAGGAATGGCTTCAAGCAATTGGCAGAGTACAGTTACGATAATGTTATGGTCGGCCTACAGTCACCATGCATAACAATGAAGGATCGCCTCATCCAAATGAAGGTCATGCAGCAAAAAAAGGTTACTGATAAGGCAGCAGGCATCGACCATGAGCTGCCACCACACACTGTTGTCAGTGATCAAAGTGTTATAAACTGCTTACACGCTGTCAACTTCAGTGAAAGACGCCCAGTCCGCAAAACAAAATTGACTGCCAACCATCCAAGCTGCCCAACGAGCCTTGTCCACGCAACATGTGAGGTGGTTACAAATGGGTCCCGCCTCGTCTTGGATCCTGCTGATGGGCGCATCAGAGTCTGGAGGCGTCGTAGAGAGCGCTTTGCAGATGGCGCGGTTCTAGAACGATATCGTTCGATGGGGGCTCTGTGATGGTCCGGGGAGAGATCACCTTGCGTCGTAGGACATCTCACTACCGATTAGTGGGAGATTAACTAATGATCGCTGCCGGGATAAGATTTTGCAATTTTTCGTTGTAAGAAATACTACTGTTGTAAATTTGAAATCTGAGGGTTGTCTCGAGTAACAAGCTCTAGCGTTGTTCTCGCTGGCATGATTGACGTGACAATTTCTGGAGACAGTCCTCAGTTCTTCAATAAAACAATACAGAAAAAAATATATAATGTAACCTTGTCATTTTTATGTGGCATGCGTTTAAAAAAGTGGTCCTTTACTTTTTTTGAATTGTATATTAAGGCCAGTGACTTGTAGCTTTGTGTATGTTTCAGAAATCGCTTTCGGCGGGACGTGCAGTACGAGCGGCAGCGACTGTGCGAGCGGCACTTTCTGTGACTCGCTCAATAAGTGCAGTGAGTTATCGTCCTTGTCAGACTGCTCGGGGGAAATAACCAGTGGACACACGCAGTTAACAAACCCTTCCGACCCATGTTCTTCTCAAAGACAAATCACTGGGCGGACGTTGTATAGACGGCGTTTCTTCTTTAAAATTATGCCGATCTCAGTTCATTGTTTTACCGTAGCGTCAAAGGAGTGTCACTACTGGTAGTGTCCGCTGAGCTCTGCTGTTCTTTCTACGATGACGGTCCCTACAATTCAAAATCCGATTTTGCTGTGGACATTCTGAGTCAAACTTCCGTGAAGCTTTGAAAGACTAGGGTCAGAAACAATTTTTACTCGTTTTTGACTAACCTGAGCAATGGGTGAGTATTTAGTATTCATGCATCCGTGTCCGTCTGTATTGATGGACGGGTCGGCCGGCCGCCCATACAGAAGGAACACGGGTGGATACTAAGACTCATCCGTCCGTGGACAAAATACTTAACGTTGAGATTATCTCCGATGTTTTTTCAAGCTGGACCTTTAAAACTTTTAGGTTTTGAGAATCTCACAAAGTGACCCCTTTTTGTTTGTCCATCGTTAAATTTGGGATCTCAGGGGGTCATGTTCGATTGATAATAACATAACATTGACGTTATCTCTAGCCTCTTTGAAGCTATAGTTATGAAACTTTGAAAACTTTAAAAGTTTGATAATCTGCCGACATGACCCTTGTTTGGTAAACCCCCGTCAGATTTGGGGATCACAGCTGGGTCATGTTTGTACAAACTTTACGTTGAGGTTTTCTCGGTTAATTTGGAAGCATAAGTCTCCACATTTCACACAATTGCAGGTGTTGATAGTCAGCAGACATCACCAAAACTTTTGTCAAATGTCATAGTCACAGCATGAAAATATTTGTTGGAAAACATGTTCACCACTGAAAATATCCACTGATTTATCTAGGTTATAAGTCTTGACCTCCTCAAATTATGACGTCATTGTTTGATTTGGTCACAGCTTAGTTTCTGTCATGGTGTCAATGTATCAGTTATGAGGTCATGCAAGTGTCTGAGTACATATGCTTTGTCTTGGCAAGCCAATGTTGTCACACAAAAATTAGGGTTCTTGTAAAACAAATCTCTTTCTTTTTTTTTTAATCAAGAGGATGTTGATTTTAAGGCTAGTGGTGGTGGTGGGAAGGGGGTCGGGGTGCTGCAAGTTTGTATATGTGGGATATTCTCAGGGTTCGATAACTAAAATGAATTGATGCAGGTGGCCGTAGGATCAGTCAGACGTGAATGTTCTCTTGAACAATTACACATTAACATGCTTCCATTTGAAACTTCGAGGTCTTCATCGGGGATTGACGCCCGACCAAAGGTAATTGAAGCCCGACGGAGCGAAGCGACGGAGGGCTTCAATTAGACTTTGGGAGGGCGTCAATTAACGATGAAGACCGATTAATTAATGATATTGTAATTCAATCTGACGACGATCTCTTTCCTGCTTTCATGCGGTTGTAAACAGACAGAATTGGTTCGGTTCTGTTCACACACTACTTTCAGTCCACCTACCTGCAAGGGTCAAGTCCCAAGAAATATGTCTCTGTATTCCTATTGTATCACTCTGCTCCTGTTTTGTTTTCTTTCACACACATTTTCCCTTCTTTTTTGACGGGTTTCTGGACAGCAAACTTTAAAACAAGTTATGTTTATCACAAAAGCGATCTTTGGAATTGACTGACGTAGTCCGGAGGAATTCATGCATCAACTTACGTCACGTATTCGACGTCATCACTTCGAATTCCTTATGATCTCGGTATTTCGTTGGCCTTCATATTTCCTACTTGTAAAATGACCCTCAAAGCTAACCGAGACTAGTTGAGGCTGTATCATTGCGCCTCGCCAGCAGGTAGTTAGTGGATTTTTTAGCGAGTGGTTATCGACAATTATTGACCGGTAATTTTTAATGAGTTGGGGCATTCTGACCAATCACAGGATCTGTTTCATTAAAACGCAAACTTGATTGAATTACAATTACACATTACCATGCTTCCATTTGAAACTTCGAGGTCTTCATCGGGGCTTAACGCCCGACAAAAGCTAATTGAAGCCCGACGGAGGGCTTCAATTAGACTCTGGGAGGGCGTCAATCCACGATGAAGACCGAGAAGTTTCAAATGGAAGCATGTTAATGTTATTGTAATTCAATCTGACGACGATGTCTTTCCTGCTTTTATGCGATGGTAAACAGACAGAATTGGTTCTGTTCTGTTCACACACTACTTTCCGTCCACCTACCTGCAAGGGTCAAGTCCCAAGAAATATGTCTCTGTATTCCTATCGTATCACTCTGCTCCTGTTTTGTTTTCTTTCACACACATTTTCCCTTCTTTTTTAACGGGTTTCTGGACAGCAAACTCAAAACAAATTCTTTTAATCACAAAAGCGATCTTTGGAATTGACTGACGTAGTCCGAAAGAATTAATGCATCAACTTACGTCACGTATTCGGCGTCATCACTTCGCATACCTTATGGTCTCGGTATTTCGTTGGCCTTCATATTTCCTACTTGTAAAATGACCCTCGAAGCTAACCGAGACTAGTTGAGGTTGTATCAGGGTGCGTCTCAGAATCTCGTCCTCTGTTTGTGACATTATCACCAAAAGTAAAATCTTCCCAGAAAACTTTGATAATACTATTTACACACTTCTCAGGGTGTACCTTTTCAGTTTAAACAAGAAAAAATATAACATTGCCTTTAGTTTGCCATATATTGAGCATTATTTGGACCATGTGTGCAAAATCACCCGTGTAACATGGAAACAATAAAAGACAAAAAAACTGCATTTATAAGGCTGAAAACTACTTTTATTCAGTTATTATTGTTGAATCACAAGCCATTATAGAGTTCAATATGAAATGACTACATGCAAACAACAAAATAATGTTTTTTTTCAAAGTGCCATGCATTCGTCAAAATTTCAATACAAAAATGAAAATTAATTAATGATATCCTGATCAGAACATGTTGATACATGGCATTCATTCAGTCTTATTGACATTTAACCTTCACAATAGCATATATACAAAGATTTGTTGCTCTAAAACAAAATGTTAGAAAGTTATCCCAAAAGAATGCAAAATGGTCACCGATGTAACATGAAAACATCCCTTTTGTAGCAAAGAAACGGTTATGCTTTTTCCCACAAACTTTACTAGATGAAGCTGATTTTGCAACCAGATTCTTCTTAGGTAAAATGCCAAACACTAATAAAACAGGAACAGAAAGAAAAAAAGCTGGACAAAATCAAGCAAACTTTGCCCCAAAAAGAGAAACATTAATGAAAAGTTCATCACCGACGTAACTCGGAAACGAACAACCAGACATGTATTATAAGGTTTGACATGAAGAATGCAAATGTTCAAAAGTGGTTCATTCAATTGTTAAGACAATAAACCAAAGGCATTGGTTACATATAGAACAGTTGCCACTTGCAGTTAATTAATTTATTTCAAAAGAAATAAATGCCCCCTGGCATTGAAGGTGGGGTCACGAATCATGGTTGCATCAGATGTAGGGACTAAGGAAATATCATCGATCCCTGGAAAGCAATAGTACCGTAGTTCCCCTCCGGTTTCCTTCGAAGGAACGTTACCACCAGTTCATCAGGTCGAATCTCTTGCATCTGAAACATGCAAGTACCTGCGATTTCAACCAAAGATTGATGCAATATGTGTACTAGTTTCACTAACATGAATTTGTTTAATGTCTATCAAGATTTTGATGCATCCACATTCACTGGCTAAAAACAAAATAAAGTAATTATTTTGTTCAGACTTACCATTCCATTGAACATACAACTTTTACAATTAAAGAAAACATTGACACTTACCGTTCCTTTAAATCGATTTCGGAAATTTAATTTTGATCATAATTTTTATTTTTTTTTATTTTTCAGAGCTTGTTTTTAATCCAAATATAACATATTTATATGTTTTTGGAATCAGGAAATGATGTAAAATAAGATGAACGTAAATTTGGATCGTTTTATATAAAAAAAAAAATATTATTACAATTTGTAATGGCCAAAGTCATTAATTAATTTTAAAGCCACCGAGCTGAAATGCAATACCGAAGTCCGGCCTTCGTCGAAAATTGCTTTACAAAAATGTCAATCAATTTAATTGAAAAATGAGGGTGTGACAGTGCCGCCTCAACTTTTACAAAAAGCCGGATATGACGTCATCAAAAGTATTTGTCGAAAAAAAGAAAAAAACGTCCGGGGATATCATACCCAGGAACTCTCATGTCAAATTTCATAAAGATCGGTCAAGTAGTTTAGTCTGAATCGCTCTACACACACACACGCACAGACAGACAGACACACACACACACATACACCACGACCCTCGTTTCGATTCCCCCTCTATGTTAAAACATTTAGTCAAGTTTTGACTAGGTGAAATCGAAAGAAAAACTATTATTAACAAATGTTTAGCCTAATTTTTCACTTCATAGAATATCATAGCAGCAAAAACTCACCTTTTCTCAAGAACCTTGGGTGTTGATCACTGTCGTAACAAAATCACAGACTTCGGAAACATTCTCGAAATCTTTCTTCGCTGCTGGAAGCTGAACTATTTCTCTCTGTAACTGCGCATGCGTAGTCACCCGCACCTCTAAGTCACTACGCGCAAAATAGTTCTAATCTTTCTTCAAAACTCTGAACATTATTTGCAAAACCGTTCACCATCGTAACTGAATTTTAAAGAAGCATGTCATATTGCGCAACTTTCAACTTAGTTTGCAGATGCAATTTTGAGAAAATAATACTTAAATAACATTTGTTGGTTTTTTTGTTTTTTGTCCTTACACCTGTTCCTCGTTCCGGTGTGCTTTTCACGCCGCCCCGTCCCTGCATTCACTGCTCCATCCGCACATCTGAATTTCGTTCCGCTGCCAGACTTGTCGATTTTACAGACGCTCCAGGGAGGGATGTCGGGTCGCTGTGGTAGGCTACCCTCGGAAGATGACAACTTAAATAACATTTAGCTTAGCGATTTTCTATGCCCTTTCATGTCAAGATCGTGTTGAAGATGAATATGCACATTCTAAAGTTCAAATTTAGGACTTGTTGCTGTTGCACGCGTGTGGAAACCTATGTTACGACAGTGATAGCAAACTTTCAAGCGATTAATTTCGTTTAAAAAAGCAATTATGTGGACAAAATAACATTTCAACTGTCAAGTACACTTAAACCAAACACACATAACAAGAATAGCAGTCCTTGGACATTCTAAACGATTCTTGTAGTGAAGTGCAAAACTAGTTGATGGTTCATGTCACAGATCAGACCTCCATTTTTCACGCATCCAATCATTTCTTTCGCAAAACAACCTTCATAATAATCATGCAAAATACTCAGTTTTGTTTGTACTATTTCTTTATTCATTTTACTTCTCAAAAATACCAATATCATGATTTAAAATTCAGTATATTTCAATTGTGGGCTAATTTGATTATGGCACACACAAAAGGATCAGTTTCTGAGACGCACCCATCAATGCTCCTCGCCAGCAGGTTGTTAATGGCTTTTTTAGCGAGTGGTTATCGACAATTAATGACCGGTAATTTTTAATGAGTTGGGGCATTCTGACCAATCACAGGATCTGTTTCATTAAAACGCCAACTCGATTGAATTACAATATTGTATAAAGCTGGAACAACATTTGTTTTGGGGGGAGGGGGGTGAAATAAACAGTGGAATAGTCATTTTAAGACCTAACAAAAAAATATCTGAGAAAATCATGTCTATAAAAAGGAGTCTTAAAATGGGGGTAAACTTTCAGAGTTTATGAATAGAAAATGTAAGAAATCTTGGTCTTGAAAGGGCACAAGGTCTAATCGGGGGATGGGGGTCTTCAAAGGGAAGAAGCTTCGCATGGGTAGCATGGTTGGGGTGGGGGGATAGGAAGGGAGGGAGTCTTCTGTGGGAAATGACGAAGGAGAGTCACGCCAGAAGTATGAGAAGGCTTCAACTTCTTCAGCATTCGAGAACATGTTTATGTTCATAAGCTCACATAAAATCATGTATGCAACACACTAAGACCAGACCAAAGTTGAGATTGAAATGGGCACTTTATTTAATAAAGCGCCAGAGTGGATGAAAATATATATACATGACAAATTACGGTGGTCCCGCTGTACAAGGGTTACCAAACACACACACACACACACACACACACACACACAGTAACATTGTACAACTTACTCTCACATTCAAGCGGGACCACCAACAAAACTTATCATCAAATAAACAACATTTCACGTGGTCAAGCAGGTGACCACAAACACAAATCTTCACATTTTAACACTCTCTCATGTATTCATAAAAGAATCAGTCATTCATGCTGACTAGATAATGACATAATCAAATCACCCTCAGTCATTCATGCTGCCTAGATAATGACATAATAACATCACATGAATAAAACCGTTCTTGATATGTACAAAATATGACCAGTGTGGGCGTTGACCGCCACAACTGTGGTATCTCTAATACAACTTAAAAGAGATTACACAGCAACCCCACACCAGATCCCGTGCACAGCAGCTAAGCAGGGTCAACCTCCCTACTTTGGTTATTATGCGAAAAGTTATACCTGAACGACTTGCTATTATTACCTACGTTAACCGAGGCTGACAGTGTATGGCCAACCTCCATGCTTGCCAGCCTCCTGCCCTCTGTAACCTGGTTTATCTATCAACTTCAATCTTCAACGTAGGTCCCTACCCAGGTCAACCTCCTGGATAAGAACTTCCCCTGTTGACTGAATTATGTATGTACTTTTTTGGACTCAGCTTCCTCGACATAGGTCCAAACCCAGGCCAACCTCCTGGATGAGGACTTTTTGTGATTGACTGAATGCTTACCTAAACCTATGACCAGCAATATTGTCTGCAGTTTACTCCCTGAACTGTTTAAAGGTACTGAACTTGTCAAATCCAGGTGCACGGAGCCCCTGGGGCTTTTAGTCATACCTCAGGCAGCTATCCGTTAGAAGAACTACCAAGTTTCATTGACTTGCACCCAAAGAGTCAAGAACTGCGATTTGTTTACGAATTAATTTCGTACTCGGACCCGGCTGGTCTTGACCTATTTTTGGATCTAAATTTAGATCAGGTAGATCACCACATCATGCAAAAAAAGACACGTCACTAGCAAACTATGTCAGACGTCATCATGAGTTTGTGTAAAACAGAAAGGAGGCCGGAATCACTCAGTTGAATCGAACTCCGACCAAACACCACGTAATAACTAGGTTAATTTATGCACTCGCGTGAACAAGAAACTGTCGAGCTTCACAGATGTCGTCGTTGGGTAGTTTTGGGTTTGTTTTACTACCATAGGAGGATTTTTGAACTGTAAATACACTCAGCTGCAACAAAAACGCAAAACGAAGGCTGTGAGCTGCACTGTGCCTTTAAGGTAAGCGAATATACCTTTTGAAAGCATCCGCTGGCCACCGTCCCCGCTTGCGAATCTGCGCATCTGAGGCGCCTTTTGCTGCGCTCGATGTATCTGCTCCTATTCTAAAACTGTGTGAATTAAATCGGTCAGCTGGAATTCCGGCAATGTTCAACATTGCTTTTATTGTCGTAACAAAATCCCTCCTTAGTAATGACAGACCATTAAGCATGAAGAGCGGGCCGGGCCTGCGCCCTCTTTTCACTATGTGTTCTGTTAGAGCTTGTACGGGGCTTATGAGTGGATTAGCCACTGTGGTTACAACAGATTCTTGATGCTTACCAGCTGAGTGCTAAGCAGATCTGAAGGAAATAAGAATAGAGTCATCCGTTAAGGTCACATCGGAGAAAGCAAGTGTGTGATCTGATTCTGTTATTTCCCCGACCCGTAGGAAAGCATGAAAAGCTAACAAAAACATTGATGGGTAAAGATATGTGAGATAAATATTTTGAAAAGCTTGTCTACTGGTTTTCACCAGCTGTTCTAGGATCTCTTCAGTAATATGAAGACGACTGTCGTTTGCGGGTTTAAGTTTATGTGCTGTTTTCATCGACTTACAGACTATGTAAGATGAAGTCGGATCAGACACACTAGATAACTTGTGCACATAACTCAACGCAGAAATCATGGAAGAAGTTGTCGCAGGCGCGTAGCCTTTTTGATAGAGATATGCAATGAAAAGCAGGACAGTTTGCTCGCTTACTGGAAATTCCCAAAGGATATTACTTTCAGTTATGAAAAGCTTGAAAAGCTGCCAAGCTCTTCGGTACAGACTACTGGATGAGGCACTTAACGCCTTGCCAATCAGCATCTGTGCAGTGTCTATGACTTCAGGTCGGATGGTAGGGGTGAGAATGGCGCAGGATCCCTGTCGGCATGTGGGAAAAAATATTTACTGTTGTTTGGGGCCTGCGGTGGAAGTGGGCCGGTTGTTAATTTGTCGGTATCGGTCGGACTTGTGACCGCGAAAGGACTGGTTTTCAGGGCAAGCCCAGCGTAATTCACGCAGGCATGGGAAAAGCGACAATTGTCACCGAATTTGCAGGATCCAAATTTATGGGAAAAAAAGTGCAATGGCCCTTGGGGACCGAAGACGGTTCTGCTGATCCGGATTTTCCCTGTTTTTTGTTGCCCCCCATGTTGCCCTTCCCTTTGTTTGGCTTCAAAAGCCAGGTCAAAATTCTTGCCCCCCCACTTCACAAGCCCCTTTTCTAGCATGGTTCTACAACTTCTCTCATAGAAGTCCCAGTCATGTCCCTTGTGGAACAGACTGGAGACCACTTCGTAATGTTTAGAGAAACCAGTCTGTGCACAGGTCTGGTTGGGATGATATACTGCACTCCGTCATAGCAGCCCTCTCAACTCTATTATTATATTGTACTGGTGTATCTAAGGGCAGATACGCGCTCTCAACCGTGTACTAATCACTGGTGTATCTAAGGGCTTAGTTACTGGCACTCTCAACTAATTAACACAACTGTGTCTCATTCAGTCAATGTCTGTAACAGTCATCAATAAAAGAAAGCATTTCAACACATATACCATGGCCCATTCACCACAAACCTCCCACTACGACTGCCTTGCATTGCCAGTTCATCTGCACGTCCCTGAGGATCGGTTTTCACAAATAAATCATTCTGCACTCAGAGCTGCAACAGCTCGAATGACAACAGATCGGAAAACTTTGTACATTTTGTAGTAGCCCTCATCAGTCAAGTGCACGCCATCCCTGTAATACCTGGACAATGTAGCGAAACGCATTGGGTTTTCATGTACAAAATGCATATAATCTATGTCTTTGATCAGGGTTTTCATCTCTGCATTGGCGAGAAAAGCCTTCCTGTCATACAGTACGCATGATCGGTCGTTCGTACATCTAGGTAATAGTTGTGTCACACAAACTCGGGGAACGCCCAGCGCACGGTGGAAATAGGAGGCCGACGCCACTATGTTTGACGACAGCTCTTCCACATCGCATTAATGCACACGATCGTTGTCGCCAATCATGACAACAAGAGTGTCTGGCTTCACCCGGCGCACTTTCCGAACAAAGGCGGGGCTTGTCAAATCCTTGACTCGTGCCCCACCCACGCCATGAAAATGCACCGAGGCTCGCTCAACATTGAAATTGAACGAACGAACGAACGAACGAACTTTATTACTCAAGGATGGAGATTTTAGGCTCACGCCTAGTCTTACAATCTGTCCCAGCTAAACTAAGACATAACAATAAAGACAATAAAAGGACAATTGTCAATCGCAATCATACAGTATTACTAATTACAACATTACCTATACGAATACATAATGCATGATAGAACATTGAAATGTACATGTATGTCAATATAATACAAAGGAAAAGAAAAGTCGACTCGCACACACACGCGCGCCGCATGCCTGCAATCACGTTCGCACTCAATACAACACACACACTCACACACTCACACACACACACACACACACACACACACACACACACACACTCACACATATGCGCGCACACACACACAGATATATACGCATACACATACACACGCAGACACACACACACACACACACACACACACACACACACACACACACACACACGCACGCACACACACACACAACAACAACCTCATCATCATCATGATCATCGTCGACATCATTATCAACATCAACAAAATATATAGAGGTTAGTGATAGCAATGCATTCTTGCTAGAAACAGTTTTAATATGTAACTGTTCGTGACAACAGATATTTGCGAAGCTGCGCTTTGAAGTGTTTAATCGTGCTTGATCCCTTTATCTCACATGGTAGCGAATTCCAAACACGCCAATTCTCGCAGACACGCCTTCCGTTCCCCCACCACGCTGAACGAATTCCCAGAGCCTTCCGTTCCCCCACCACGCTGAACGAATTCCCAGAGCCTTCCGTTCCCCCACCACGCTGAACGAATTCCCAGAGCCTTCGTGCATGCGAGTGTCCGACAAACAAAACTGTAGCACGTTCAACCATCTTGACAGAAAGAACCAATACCCACGCTTCCAAAGTAGGTCAGACCTGTTGCACTTGCAGAGTAGTACACGAAGCTTTTGCACACTATAACTACCACTTTCACGACGTTTTTAACTTCAATTGAAAGCCCATGATAGCGGTACGATATCAAAACAGAAAAGCTTAAAAAACAATGATACTCGCCGCGATTATTGTCGCTTTTCTACTCCTCCAAAGCTCATCAAATATTTCGGCTGTCACTGTTTGCAGTCAGGATTAGTGTGGGATGTATTTAGAATTTACCCATCATCCTCTGTTTTACCCCATCCCGTGTCATACGGGTTGCTCCAAAACAAAATCATCTGCTTCAGGAGCAGACGACAGAGAAATAGTATAAATCATGTTCGGTCATGATCTGTTGCATAAATTCCCTTGTTGTGTGTGTCCATAAGTCACAATGGTAGCGTGTGAGCCGGTTTGTTCGGGGTGTCCCGGATCTGTAGACTTGACCCTTCAGCGGACTTGGACACCGTTATGTCAAAAGAGCCCGGCTCCTCGCCCTTGACCAATATGGCTATGTCATTGACTTCATTGGCCCAGATTCGGTTTTTTATTTTGTCCTCAACGAACAAATCGACCGGCACCACATCGGAGGCTTGCTCACCTGTTATACTGCGAACCAGGTTAATCGTTGAGCTGGTGGGGCTGTTTGTGTCCAGCCATGGAGAACACGGCCGCGTACCCGTGACAGGAGCCGCTTGGGTCCCCAAGGCAGCCTCCCGAAGGCGCCGGTTTTCCTGCTGCAGGGATGCTAAGGCCGCTTGGGTGTTAGCTTGAGACGCCTCTTGTCGCTCTTGTCGCTCGCCAAGCCGGCGCAGTTCGGCGAGTACTGCCGCCAAGCCGCCCTCTTCCGCCCCTGTTGTGGATGGCACGGCAGGGGTGTCTGCGGAAGTCTGTGTCCTGGCAGCCGACCGACCCCCAGCTGCTCTGGTCACCTCGGCTACACGCCGAGACGCTGCTCTCCTGGGAGGCATATTCCTGTGCATAAAAAACAGGATATGTGAACATTGTTTCATTCGTCGCATAATTTCAACCACCAGCCAGGTACTGGCATCTTGGGCTCCTCTCTGAAACGGTCGTGAAAACAAAGATATTATGTTTGCCAACGCCGCTCACCATCAGGTACAGGAAGCCACAGCTCCAACCTGGACCAATTTCCCGCAACAAGGAAATGTTTAATATTGAGTCAGTAGATCCCTGGAAAACATTTCACGCAATTAATCAATGCTCGGAGACCCTTACACACCATAGTACATACATAGCACTCAGGACGTTCCCCGACATTATAAAATTGCTGCTAAAATTTAAAGGACGACTTAACCCTTGATCATCATTACCACCCAAAAATTATTAATTCCTGATTCTCTGCATTTCACAATATATGGCCCAGAGTAAATCAACCAAAACCAAAGTTTGGACTCATAAGGCGATATAAAAGCCAAAAGTAAATCCACCAAAACCAATGTTTGGATTCTCTTAAGGCACAAAACAACCTCCCCGCATTTCACAATATATGGCCCAGAGTAAATCAACCAAAACCAAAGTTTGGACTCATAGGGCGGTATAAAAGCCAAAAGTACATCCACCAAAACCACTGTTTGGATTGGCACAAAACAAACAAACTCCCCTATGGCCCAGAGTAAATCAACCAAAACCAAAGTTTGGACTCATAGGGCGGTATAAAATCAAAATCAATATGAGGCTTATATCGCGCGTATTCCGTGGGTACAGTTCTAAGCGCAGGGATTTTTTTAAATTTTTTTTAATGCAATTTATATCGCGCACATATTCAAGGCGCAGGGATTTATTTATGCCGTGTGAGATGGAATTTTTTTACAGAATACATCACGCATTCACATCCGCCAGCAGATCGCAGCCATTTCGGCGCATATCCTATTTCCCGGCCTATAATTATTCCAAGTCACACGGGTATTTTGGTGGACATTTTTATCTATGCCTATACAATTTTGCCAGGAAAGACCCTTTTGTCAATCGTGGGATCTTTAACGTGCACACCCCAATGTAGTGTACACGAAGGGACCTCGGTTTTTCGTCTCATCCGAAAGACTAGCACTTGAGTCCACCACCTAGGTTAGGAAAGGGGGGGGAGAAAATTGCTAACGCCCTGACCCAGGGTCGAACTCGCAACCTCTCGCTTCCGAGCGCAAGTGCGTTACCACTCGGCCACCCAGTCCAAAGCCAAAAGTACATCCACCAAAACCAATGTTTGGATTCTCTTAAGGCACAAAACAAACAAACTCCCTTGACAACCAGAAAAACCACAAGGAATATTAATTCCTGATTCTCTGAAATGTCAACAGACATGGAGTAAAGTACATCCCCAAAACCAATGTTTGGAATATGTACAACCCCTTAACATTACTTGACGACTACTTGTGATTTGGCATGCCAATCAATACCCTCCCACCGTGACACACTCAAAATCACAAGAACAAACGACTGTGAGTAACTGCACGACGAAGGGACTTGTACAGCCTGACCTGTCCTGTTGTTGACAAGTGCACGCCATCATCAAGAAAAAAAACCTCTGCGAACTCTGGTACCTGCTGTTGCTCTCCTGGGGAAAACATGCAAATTCATGCTCCCAAAACAAAACTCTAGGAGAGCCTACGACACCCTGACGAAGAAGGTCGTTGATCTCCATGGCAGCAGCATTGTACGATGGGTCGTAGCGATACCTGTGCGATTGAAAACGAGGCATAAGTTGGCACACAATAACGTTGGCAACACCCACCCTAGCACTCTGTATCAACGCTACACAGGCCAGGATGTGTGATGAAATCTCATCCGGAGAGCGATCGCCGGCAACATCGTTGTCACCAATCATCAATACTATCAACTCCGAAGTTCCTGCAGAAAATAGCGTTTGACCTACATAACCTGCCAAGTCTCTGACTTTTCAACCCCCTCTTCCGAAAACTTCGACTTGACAGGTCCCTAGACCCAGATTTGCCGACAACTCGCTGTCACTCCGGATAAAATCTCCAAATCGTCGAGCAAACGAGTGCCCCAAAATCATTACTTTCGCCCAATTTTGATTCTGAACTTGGTAGCGTGGGGACGCGGTCATTTTTCAGTTTCGGTCAGAGATGGCTTCTCACAGGAGAACAAAGGATCGAGATTTGTTTTCCGAACTCTAGCCAAATCTGACAAGAACCATGTGCACAGAATTCACAGTTCATACAACAAACACTTCGCAACCGTAATATGGATACTCAACACTTGAAGACCGGCGATGAAGACGCAGGAAAACCAATAATGATGAAAGCTGAGTCAAAGCGTTGTGGTTGTTGTCTAAAGTTGAGGGCGGAAGTGAGCATTGCCTTTTGGGTCTTTCCTACTAAACCCGATTCGGATCGCTACTAAACCCGATTCGGATTGTGGATGAAACGAAGCTTTACTTTTGATATGGCACAAATCTGTATCGCCTTTCTCCACATAAATTATATTTTTGTGTGTGTCCATAAGTCATAATGGTTTTCACAGGATAATTTTCATTTTAATCACCTGGTTAGCAGATATGACGTGTGTGTGAAGTGTTGTGAGCAGGGTTAAGTAACGCACAACAGCGTAACGTCACAGAACAGTGTGACGTAATGTGCGTGACGAAATGTTTGTGTGTGCAGTGTACAGTAACGGATACTAGTGTGACGTCACAGAACAGTGTGACGTTATGTACGTGACCTATTGATTGTGGGTATTGTGTGCAAGCCTATGTGTGTAACAACACGGAACACTGTGACAAAATGTGTGTGTCGTGGTGTGTGCAGGGTATGATAAAGCCCATGGGTGTAACAACACGGAACACTGTGACAAAATGTGTGTGTCGTGGTGTGTGCAGGGTATGATAAAGCCTATGTGTGTAACGACACGGAACACTGTGACAAAATGTGTGTGTCGTGGTGTGTGCAGGGTATGATAAAGCCTATGTGTGTAACGACACGGAACACTGTGACAAAATGTGTGTGTCGTGGTGTGTGCAGGGTATGATAAAGCCCATGTGTGTAACGACACGGAACACTGTGACAAAATGTGTGTGTCGTGGTGTGTGCAGGGTATGATAAAGCCTATGTGTGTAACGACACGGAACACTGTGACAAAATGTGTGTGTCGTGGTGTGTGCAGGGTATGATAAAGCCCATGTGTGTAACAACACGGAACACTGTGACAAAATGTGTGTGTCGTGGTGTGTGCAGGGTATGATAAAGCCCATGTGTGTAACAACACAGGAGAGTGTGAGTATTGCTTGTGACATCGTGTGTGCAGGGTAGGGTAAAGCCCATGTGTGTAACGACACGGAACAGTGTGACGTATAGCTTGTAGCGTGTTGTGTGCAGAGTAGGGTAAAGCCCATGTGTATTACGACACGGAACAGTGTGACGTAATGTGTGACGTGTTGTATGCAGGTTATGGTAAAGCCAGTGTGTGTAACAACACGGAACAGTGTGACGTAATGTGTGTGACGTGTTGTGTGCAGAGTATGGTAAAGCCCATGTGTGTAAAAACAGGGAAGAGTGCTCGGCTGGGGCTAAGTGCCAAAGCTCTTACTGCTCCTGTGCCAGAGAATTCTCCAATATACAAGGCGTTCTTTGTGGTATGTACATATGTTAACCCATCATCATCATCATCGTCATCATCATCATCATCATCATCACCATCATCATCATCATTATCGTCGTCGTCATCATCACCACCATCATCGTCATCCACATCATTATCGTCGTCGTCGTCATTATCGTCATCGGCGTCGTCATTATCGTCATCGTCATTATCGTCGTCGTCGTCGTCATCATGTGCACACAATCAAGTCTGCAAAGTAGGTTGAAATAAAATGTCGTTGTTCTTGGCATAGTATAGACTGACGTCATTCACATTGTTGGGTAGTGTCACAATCTGAGGACAACACATTGTGGTGTGGTGTGTGTGTGTGTGTAGAACGATTCCAAGACAAACGTTCTGAAACTTCACATGAGAGTTCTTGGGTATGTACCATTTTTTTTTCTTTTTTTTTTTCTTTTTAACATCTAGTCAAGTTTTGACTAAATGTTTTAACACAGACGGGAAATCGATTAGGGTCGTGGTGTATGTGTGTGGGTGTGCGTGTGCGTGTGTGTGTATTTGTAGAGCGATTCAGAGAAAACTACTAGACTGATCTTCATGAAACTTCACATGAGAGTTCCTGGCTAAGATATTCCTCAGACCCTTTTTTGACTCACATGCGAAGCAAAAGTGAGTCTATGTACTCACCCGGGTCGTCCGTCCGTCCGTCCGTCCGTCCGTCCGTCCGTCCGTCCGTCCGTCCGGCCGTCCGAAAAACTTTAACGTTGGATATTTCTTGGACACTATTCAGTCTATCAGTACCAAATTTGGCAAGATGGTGTATGATGACAAGGCCCCAAAAAACATACATAGCATCTTGACCTTGCTTCAAGGTCAAGGTCGCAGGGGCCATAAATGTTGTCTAAAAAACAGCTATTTTTCACATTTTTCACATTTTCTCTGAAGTTTTTGAGATTCAATACCTCACCTATATATGATATATAGGGCAAAGTAAGCCCCATCTTTTGATACCAGTTTGGTTTACCTTGCTTCAAGGTCAAGGTCACAGGAGCTCTTCAAAGTTGGATTGTATACATATTTTGAAGTGACCTTGACCCTGAACTATGGAAGATAACTGTTTCAAACTTAAAAATTATGTGGGGCACATGTTATGCTTTCATCATGAGACACATTTGGTCACATATGATCATGGTCAAGGTCACTTTGACCCTTATGAAATGTGACCAAAATAAGGTAGTGAACCACTAAAAGTGACCATATCTCATGGTAGAAAGAGCCAATAAGCACCATGTACCATTGTACTTCCTATGTCTTGAATTAACAGCTTTGTGTTGCATGACCTTGGATGACCTTGACCTTGGGTCAAGGTCACATGTATTTTGGTAGGAAAAATGTGTAAAGCAGTTCTTAGTGTATGATGTCATTGCTAGGTTTAGTTATTTGACCTTGACCCTGAAGGTCAAGGGCATGTAAAGGTCAAGGTCAAGCATGTGAGTCGTATGGGCTTTGCCCTTCTTGTTTTCTTTGTTTCGATAAATGTCTTCGATACCCCCCGCGGGTTAGGGGGAGTCCCATATTGGTTGGGACTAGAAAGAATTTACCCGATGCTACCCAGCATGTCGTAAGAGGCGACTAACGGTTCTGTTTCTTCTCTTCTTTTGTCTTATTTCTGCCTTACCAGTCCTTTCACCTATATTTCCTTCCAAGAAAACTCTCCCCACTATTCCCTGCAGTTTTCCAATTCTTTTCTTGTTGTCTTATTTCTACCTGACTGGATCCATCACCTTTATTTCACTTACCAAAAGTCTTCTTTTCCACATCCTTATTTCTCTGCACCCCGCATGTCGTATGAGGCGACTAACGGATTCTGTTTCTCCTTTTACCCTTGTTAAGTGGTTCTTGTATAGAATATAGTCAATGTTTGTAAAGATTTTAGTCAAGCAGTATGTAAGAAATGTTTAGTCCTTTGTACTGGAAACTTGCATTCTCCCAGTAAGGTCATATATTGTACTACGTTGCAAGCCCCTGGAGCAATTTTTTGATTAGTGCTTTTGTGAACAAGAAACACTTAACAAGTGGCTCTATCCCATCTCCCCCCCTTCCCCCTATCCCATCTCCCCCCTTTCCCTCGTCGCGATATAACCTTCGTGGTTGAAAACGACGTAAAACACAAAATAAATAAATGTCTTCGATGACGTCATATCCGGCTTTTTGTGAAAGTTGAGGCGGAACTGTCACGCCTTCATTTTTAAGCAAATTGATTGAAATTTTGGTCAAACAATCTTCGACGAAGGCCGGACTTTGGTATTGCATTTCAGCTTAGAGGCTACAAAAACAGTTAATGAGTTTGCTCATGAAAATTGTCATTTAAATCGAATTTTCGTAAATAGATTTAAAATTGATTGCATTGTATATTTCATCAAACTCTGAATCTAAAAATATATACATGTCATGTTTACTCTTAAATGTTATCACAATTAACGAAAATATATTCATTAGTACTACGATTAAAATGTCAGAAATCGATCCAAAAAAGATGTTATCTAATTCTTTATCATCTCCTGATTCCAAAAAACATAGATATGATATGCTTTTATTCAAAACAAGCTCAGAAAGTGAACAAGAATACAAAAAAGCGAGCTTTCCTGCTTAGTGCAATACGCTACCGAGGTATTCTGGTTTGTCAATTTCACTGTGTTTTGCACGTGAAAAGTGAGCGATTTCCTACTCGCGGGGATTGAGGTAGCTGTATTGTCTTGGTAAAACAATGCAGTGCGTTCAGTTTCATTCTGTGAGTTGGACAGCTTGACTAAATGTAGTAATTTCGCCTTACGCCACCTGTTTGATAAATATCATTGATGACGTCATATCCGGATTTTGTGAAAGTTGAGGCGGCACTGTCACGCCCTCATTTTTCGATCAAATTGGTTGAAATTTTAGTCAACTAATGTTCGACTCACTCCGGACTATGGGATTGCATTTTAGCTATGAAACTTTACAATCAATTAATAAGTTTGGTCATAAAAATCCCAAAATTGTAATTAAAATTAATATTTTAGTAATCGATCCAAATATGATTTCATCTTATTGTTTATTATTTCCTGAATCCAAAAATATGTACATATGCCATGTTGTATCTAAAAATGTACTTACAATCAATGAAAATATGAAGTAGGCAAAATTATGATTACAATTAAAATTTGAGTAATCGATCCAAAAATGATTTCATTTATTTTGTATCATTTCCTGAATCCAAAAACATATAGGTAAGCCATGTT